>NC_136499.1:42144475-42351975 GCF_053919585.1 Euprymna scolopes
TCAAGACTAGTACAGGGTCTGTAGAAACTATCATTCATGACCATTTGCATATGCATAAGGTTTCTGCCAGATAGATTCCCAGGTTGTCCACACTTTTCCAGAGGCGAGAACGCCTCGGGTGCTCGAGGATTTATTTGGAGATGTGTCAAGAAGATGAATCAAAGTTTTTCAAAAGACTGATTACACAGGATGAGTCCTGGGTCCATCACTACGATCCAGAGATCAAAGCCCAGTCAATGCAGTGGAAGCACTTGGACTCACCACCTCCAAAGAAGGCAAGGGTGCAGCCCTCCGCTTGCAAGGTCATGCTCATAGTCTTCTGGAACCAGGACTGAGTAGTGATGACAGATTTCCTGGCAAAGGGTACCACAATTACAGGAGCCTATTATGCTTCAATTTTAAGGAAATTAAGGGAAGCTATCAAAATCAAAAGGCAGGGCAAGATCAGCAAAGGTACCCTCCTCCTGCAGGACAACGCTCCGATCCACAACTCGCATGTCGCCAGATAAGAAGCACGAGCGTGTGGTTATGAAATCTCCCTCATCCTCCCTACCCTCCTGACCTTGCACCCTCTGACTTTCACCTCTTCCCAGCCATGAAGTTGTTTTTGAAAAGATAGCGTTTCCCAGATGATGTAGCCTTGATTTCTGAAGTCACGTCGTGGTTGGACGACACATCTGGGATGTTCTACAAAAACGGTCTCCAGAGCTGCATCAAACGATGGTAGAAATGCATAACTCTGGGTGGTTCCTATGTAGAGAAAGACTAATAACTGTGCCAAGTTTCGTTGCTCTATTGCTATGGGAAGTGGGTCAGGGGCATTACTTATTGCACGCCCCTCGTAATATATTATATATATATATATATTATATATATTATATATATGTTATATATATATATATATATATATATATATATATATATATATATATATATATATACAGGATGACCCAAAAAAAACAAAAAACATAAAAAGTATATTTAGAACATATGCTGTAGAACGGAGAAAAAGAAAAAGGCCAAAGACCCTAGTGTTTTGATGTGATGTTTTGAATATAATAAACTAGTTATGACCAAAGTTTCATTTCATTCGGAAAAAACACTAAGAAACGTGTGTGTGCATTTATATATACATGGGGACCAAAAAAAAACGCGGCCCAACTCTAATTAGCACAATTAGCATAATTACCCGATCTTAGAGTTGGGGCCCGTTATTTTGGAGTCACTCTGTGTTTGTAAAAAGTTCGTTGTATCTTCTGTGATATAGGCGTTGTTTGTATTTTAAAATAATATACGCATGAAATACGTTTATAAGCCAAATTACAACGCAATATTACATAAACAATGTTTATTTGTTAAAAATTAATATTTCGACGATATCTGTCATCATCAGAATTTTATATATTTTTATTATTTTTCCTCGCAATGAAAAAAAATTATAAAATTCTGATGATTGCATATATCGTCGAAATAATAATTTTAAACAAATAAATATTTGTTTATTTTACATAATATGGCGTTGTAATTTGGCTTATAAACGTATTTCCTACGCATTTTATTTTATTGCTATTGGTAATTAAAATTACAATGTTAAATATTATCTTAATTTAACTAGGTAATAGATAACTCGATATACTAGATAAAGCGATTGCAAAACAAGAAAAATGCTGATAAAAATATAGATTGAATAAATTACAATATTTATAATTCATTAAAACCTCATCACTGGTTAGTATAAAATTTGAAAAGACGAAGTTCATTCCAAAAGGAAAATCTCCTATTTTGTAATACAAAACTAAAACATTAAAGTACTACGAGGATGGGGTGGTACGATTATAACTAGCGATATGTTACACTGTAGACTTCATTTTTCTACATAGTCACCAGCATTCTCAATGCACTTTTGCCAGCGTCTTTGAAGCCTGGATGGTAAAAGTCTGGTGCTGACATCGACTGCATCGACTTTGCAAATGTTCAATAGCCATTGGTGAATACTGATCTGTTCAATTATTTCTCCATTAAGAAATTCAGTGACGCATATCTGGTTCTGACACACGCCCATGACGGGAGTTGTTTCTTAGAGTCTCACACAGTCAATAGAGAGATTAAACCTTCAGCTCATGAATGCGTACGTTAAGTCACACACATAATAACACAGTTTGCAATTCTCTCTAATCCATTCGAGCAGAATAAAAAATAGGAGGCATTACTTTTATGTTGCAGGTTAAGTGTGGCGTGACCGCCTCAGGGAGCGATATAGTTGCCATTTGGGGTGATTGAAACCCCCCTAAACCCTGAGTAAGGCCGGGTAATTATGCTGATGTTGTCTGTTAAGCATTATTGGGTGCCCGGACAGCGGCGGTAACCTAATTGAAAAAGGATGTATTTTATTGTGTTTCTGTAATACAGACATATATTTTATGGTTGGAGAAAAATGACAAAGCTTTGGAAAGCTATAACGAAATATAATTTCGTTCTTGGGTTGGCGAAGCGTCTGGCTTTTGAGTGCAAGGTCAGGCAGGTCAAACGGTTTACCTCTGTGAGCGTGTGAATAAGATGGAGCGGAATTCCCAGGTTTTCAGACCGTGCAAGGAAATCGGGACTTCCCCGGAATAACGTGTTGAATTCTGATTGGTCTAGCAGTTTACCCTAACCAACCCTTTCCCTCAAAATATAAGCAAATTCCAGGGCTAGACAAAAGGCAAATTGGAGCCGAATCTCGAGAAAAAACACAGCTCCAAAAAGACGCCACACCCCCTTCCATCACCATCGCCACTGTAGAGAACGGATACTAAGATTTCGGACTGTTTTCTGGTGTAATCGAACTGAACAATTGTACGTATGTAAAACACCTGTAAACTTCATTAATTAACTTTTGCTAGACTAGAAACCAGCTGTGTTTGTTTTCTTTTGGCCTGCATGAGAAGCTAATTAATTTTCAGCCGATGCCGGCATCGGAAACCGACAACAAGGCCTGCGACGCGGAAGAATCTTGTAAAGAACTCCCAGGAGAAGGACGATCACGACTATTGCGACTTCGACGAGGGCAGAGGCCACATCTGCGATCTTACACAGGCCCTGCAAATGAAGGGACTCAGTATATTAGCTAGTTGGCATATCTAAGCCAAAAAGAAAAAAAAACAGTTAAAAAATTTGAATTGGGAATTTACGATAAGTCAAATATTTTACAGCCAAGTTAAAAAAGCTACGAGGATAGGGTGATGCCATTATAACTACTCTAGACTTTGTTTTTCTATATAGTCACCACTATTCTCCTTTGCCAGCTTCTTTTGAGCAATTTACAATACGAAAACAGATTTACTATGAACAAAGCTAATGATAAAGACTTTGAAATGTAAATTAAACAAAATAAAGAATTACAAATAGTTTAAAAGTCAAAGAAAAATATTTATCAGGTTGTTGTATAAGTTACCGCCGTTTCATAAAAAACTTTGCTCTAAAACATGTTTTGAGATTTGGCAAAGTGTTATATATCATTAGAAAGCACGTGTTCTGTTCTACAAGATAATGGTCATCGTTTATTTATTTATTTATTTATTTGTTTGTTGCTCATATAATTTTTCTCGTTTTTCAGAACCGTCAAATGAATTCTCACGTAGATAAAAAAAATCACATTTTCGACACCTCCTTCTTTTCGCCCTTTAATCGAGGTAAAAAAGCGACCAAAGATATTTGTGGCATATGTGGAGGAAACGCTATAGCCGAGAGAACTGTTCGAGATTGGTTTACCAGATTCAAACACGGTAATTTTTACCTCAATGACTCTCCTCGTTCTGAAAGACCAATCAAGATAGACAAAGACCTACTCAAGGTTCTTTTGATGGAAGATGGCCATCAGACATGTTTAGAATTGGGTGAAAAGATGAAGTGTAGTTTTGCGACAATTTCACGCCACCTTCAGTCAATGGGATCACACAAAAACTTGAAGCTTAGGCCCTGTACGAATTTACTTTTGCTGTTAAAATTCTTTGATTTTATTAAAAAAAAGCGGCGGAAACTTATGCAACAAACAAATACAATTTGCAGAGCCGGGTAATTCATTGTTGGGCACTCTAATCCAATGTCAGTTATGATTATTATCAGTGGTAACTGGGATAGTGATTTTTTTTTAAGTTGTTACTGTCACCTGATCGAAATGGTAGACAATGGTGAGCACTATCAGTTACTCCTATATTAAAAGGGTTAGTTGTGAGCACTGGCTGCCTCAACAACTCTTGTGTCACTGCCATCAAGTGTCGGAAAATAGCGGCCATGACCGACGTAGTGGCTGCTGCATTCGTGTAAATGTTATACCGCAACATGTATTTTGTACATATGTATAATACGGACCGTGATATATTTTACATGTTTATTTCTAAGTATAATCAAAGTGTATACGGTAGGTATTGTATTCTGAATTGTTATCCGATGTTAAGACTGGGTCAATAGACCATGTTATTATTTCAACGCGGTCCGTAATTTGCTTAAGTACGCGTATGTTAAGTGTTAAAAGCATGAAAGCGATCCTGTATGTTAACTGATCCTTTTGTTTACATAGGCATCATCACTTATCAAGGCCCAGAGACAACCCGAGGATAAGGGTTAAGAGTGTACAGTAGTCAATTGGACAATATAGTAATCGTTAGTAATTGAAATTCGGTAAATTTGTTAACTTAAGTTGAACGCCTCATCCAGAACTTGTTTACGTTAGACTTGAAGACAACCATATTGTAGTCAGCTGGAAAGCAGGAAAACGGAAGACAATTCCGCCGGCGTGCAGAAAATATGTAAACTAATGCAATTATTGTAAAAGTATATGTCCTCTAAAAAAAAACTAATTATCAATATGATGATTAGTTTTTTAGAGAACATATGCTTTTACAATAATTGCATTGTTCCATCGAAGTATTTCTTAAAATGCTAGATTGCGTTCAGTTAATGAACGTGAAGACCTGTGAAAGATAGTGATGTCATTAAGCAATCTGTAAACCGTTCCTATAATACGTATCCGTATACGAAATCTGTTTTGACCCGCTTTAATGTTTTGCTGTAATGTTTAAAGGTGGAATTGAAATAAATATTGAAGTCTTTAAACTGCCGAATCGGAAGTTATCTTTCTGAAAGCCCCTATAATCAATCAACAGCGTGGTCCTTAAGCCTCACGTAAGAAATTGTTCGGAAGTTTTACGCAGAAGATGAAAAAAAAAGGAGAACAAAATGTAGAAGAAAAGGACGAAAAAAAAGGGGAATGAGTTGAAAAAGAATGAGTCGAAAAAAGAGAGGAATGAAAAGACGAAGAAGAGAAAAGATGAATAAAGATAATAAGAAAAATAAGAACGCAAATTTGAAGCCGAAGAAGACGTGGAAAAAAGACAACGCTGGAAATAAGATGGGGAAGATGATGAAAAATAAGTAGAAAAAAAAAGATGTAGGAGATCGGGATGACGATGCCGAAAAATAAGAAAAAGACATAGAGTAAGACGCTGAATAATAATAATAATAAGAAGAAGAAGAAGAAGAAGAAGAAGAAGAAGAAAAAGAAGAAATATAAGAAAAAAGAAGAATGAAAAGTCGAACACGAAGAAGGCGGCGAAAAAAAGAAAGTGCTCTTAAATAAAGGAGAAGGCACGCCAGGATGAAGAAAATGAGGGCATGGAAAAAGCAAGAAGACGCTGGAAAAAAAATACCAGCGAAATATGAAGCATAAGCAACTGGCTGACGACCAGTCATAAACAACGTGTTTGCATACGTACGAGTGATAACGATCAAACAAGTATTGCCCATGTGGATTGTGCTGAGTTAACAACAAACATAATGCAAGCGGACTTATTATAAAATGTAGGCGGCACAATCAGGGAAAATTTGTTATTACGATTATTTATTTATTTTAGCTTGTATGTAAAGTTTTTGTTTCGGATAACGTGTCTGATAACGATACTAAGAAACTTGTTCTTCCTGTTCGGAAATAGTATTTCCTTACTCGAAGAACGCTTGGTTCTAACACTAAGGTGTTTGTCCAAGTTCCATAACGGCATTCTGCTGAATACAGAATTAAAAGGAAGAGTTCAGTATTGCCTAGTGTTAAGCCAACGTAATATGTAAGAAGCTAATGCATATAATAAGTGGAATGATAATCCGGTGTCTTGTAATATTACTTTTAAAAAACGGTAATTTAGAGTTTTGTAAGAGGATTAAAATTAAAGAGGAAAACATTTGCTACTACAATTGTGAGATTACGTTGCTGAGCGAGTGAGTCAAGTATGATAAAATATATCTTTTATGACAAGGTTAGGAAATGTGCGTATTCTTGAACGAAAACACACCGGATTATGAGATTGAAATGGTATGTGCGAAAATTTCGTAAAGGTATTTTCTCGTTGGCTTCCTATCGTGTCGGCAGTTTCAAGTGAAAAAATTTTAGCATTTTATTATTATAGACATAAACAAAGGACTGCCGGAACTTAAGTTTTGCGTAAGAGGAACAGTTTTAGTGTTATATCTAGTGTTTTCCATGTACATATATATTACTATTCTATGTAAAATTGATGTTCCAAAAGTAATGCCTCCTATTTTTTATTCAAAAAGGCTTAACATCTTTATGGCATATAGAAAGAATTTAAATAATCACGTTCTACTGCAGGTTTCTTAACAATAATCTAAGAACACATATACCATACATCGGATAAGGCAGATGAAGCTTAAACGTTTTCCTTATGGGTTTGACGAGAATTATTACTACATCAAATCACAACGGTTCCCGTCAAAAGGTGTTATAAATAATGAACTAGACAAAATACTATTAAAAAAACACCGAATATATGTCAACTTATGTCACGGTAATATATATTGAGCGAGTTTCTAACAGTATTTTGTCTAGTTTATGATTTATAACACATTTTCCCGAACTTACCGTGTTAAAGAGAGAGTCGGGCGCCATTTTAAATTTTCCAATACATTGGTAAACAATGTATGCTTTTCGAGCTGAATAAACATGTTACATTGAATAAAAACACGAAAAATATATCCAGTTTGGTTGACAAGTAACTTATCTTGCCTTTGATAACATTTATTTGTTATATATTTGTTTTTTTGACAACTTTTTCGAATCTATGTGTACAGTAATACAAACCCACAACTCCTTATTTAAGAAGCTCAATATTATTACAGGGCATATAATGAATGAATTACAAAAGTCTATATTTCAAATTTAATGATGTTGATCATTGTACAATTCATTCTTTTAATGCGTTTGGACATGATTTAAAAATCCGAAAATAGGAAGAGAAGCTGCAAATACTTCCTAGTTTGCTTACATTATGCTATTTAATTAAAATGACGTAATGTAAGCCAACAATAAGGGATTTGCATAATGTATGTCCAAACGCGTTTTGTTTTCTTTTGGCGGATTGATTGTTGCTATTTCTTCTGATGAGTTATGGGCAAAATAGATTCACTGATTGCTGTTATTATTAAGTGATTGATTTTGTACTACGAAACAGATACTGTCAAGAATTGTAAGTGTCAACTGAATTATTATTACAATCTATTCCTTTAATTCAGTTACCAAGTTGGTTAAAGGGAAAAGTATTCCTAACTCGCATTTAGGTAAAATGCACTTTCGTAAATAATTGAATTCATTCAAAACGTATCGCAAAAACAAAAAAAAACATCTATCTATCTATCTATTTATCCATCTATCTATCTATCTATCTATATATATATATATATATATATATATATATATATATATATATATATATATATATATATATATTATTAAACCTTGAAATATTCATTTTATTTTAATATAATTTTAATTATTTTTAAGTGCATAAAAGTTATCTATGGACACGTGATTATGGGTAACATCTGTCATTGGTTGGATTTTCTGACAAGAGATCACAGAAAGTGTAGCCATGCTGATAACGGATGATACCCAGAAACGCGTGTCCATAGATGAATGTTTATGCATGCAAAAATACTTTGAAACCTATTTAAGTAAAATCAATATTTGAACGTTTTATTAATAAAAATAATAGATAAATAAATAAAAGATACGTCATGTTAAAAAACGGGGCGGCGCAAAACAAAAAAGGGGGTAGGTAATAATCCCTTCACTACTTAGGAAGCGAAAATTAAATAAAATATAGGCAGACTTTCAAAACTGCTTACATCGCTAATAAAAAATAACAAAAACATATATATATATATATATATATATATATATATATATATATATAGTTGTGTGTGTGTCTGTGTATCACTCAATAAATCTTAAACCTAGTGAATAAAGCACCTTGTATGCAGAATTCGACTTTACTCATCAAATTACTATCCTTCTAATGTGGAACACTAATTCCATTCCTTCTCTACTAATTCCATTATATTTTGTGAAATTACTGTGTTGCTTTCAAAATTTAAATTCTCATTTTCGTTTCGAAGTCCCTTAATATTTTACCGACAAATAAGGACAAATCGTTTATTTTACTCTAGGGTGTGACGTCACATCCACTTCACCAATAATTAGGGCTGTTTATATATACAGGGTGTAAACGATAAGTTGATAGTAATAGTCTGATGTTCCAGATTAACCACCTAAAAATACTAAAAAGAAAATGAGTGCCGGTATAGAATTTAAACATAGAATGGTTATTGCTGAATTGTTATGCGCCGAGCATAAGACATCTGACATTATCAGAGACACTGACTATGTTCCCAGTACTATTTATCGTGTTGTAGCTAATATAAGGGAATATAAAGACATAAAAAGGAAGGCTCACAGTCCGAGAAGTGATAAAATTCGCACCAGAATGTTTCTCGGTGGCTTGAAACGATCCATTTCAGCGAATTCATCAGTCAATGGTTGAACTGGCGGAAAAGCGGAATGTGACCATTTTTAATGCAGTACGAAAAAATATTGGGATGAAGTCATATTGCAGACGACGTCGTAATATTCATACGGCGAAATCTAAGACCGTACCGTACACATTTTTTTTAACGAAAAAGCGTTCGTGGTAGACGAAGTCTCCTACCGCAAAAACTCGAGATTAATATGCAATGACCATTCTGATGTTTCTCATGTTATGTAGAGTAAATACCCTACCTCTGTCATGGTGTTTAGAAGTGTGGCAAGCGATGGGAAAGTCATGTCCCCTCATTTCATTGAAGTGGACCTGAAGATCAATACGACAGAACATCTGAAGATTCTGGAGGAAGTTCTCTTACCCTTGATTAAGAAGAACTATGATCCCAAGAAAGTGATGTTCATTCAGGACTCTACACTTGCTCGTAGTCAAAGACAGCGCAGACCTTCTTGAAGAGAGAGTTGCCGCTTTTGTACCCTAAAATATCTATCACTCTAGCTCGCCTCTGTTACTATTGGTTATGAAGTCTCTAATGCTCAGTCCCATAACAGCATTGGAAAATAAGAACAATTTTTTTCCGATTCCGATACCGATTCCGATTCCGATTTATCGTCCCAACGCTAATGGATACCAAAAATAAACCCAAACGGAGAAACTGAATTCCTTGGAGACTTATTGAAGGAACATCGTAGATACACTGAGTCGATAGGTATCCTTCCAGTTCCAAGAGACAATGGATACCCCTTGTAAGAATAGCTGTACAAGTAATTGTGATGCAAAGGTTGAGCAATCCCTAATCACATTTCTCCTGAATTGGCAGGGTTTGAGTCCAGTGTCAAGGACGGCAAATGGCCAGACGACTGAAAACAATGCCGAGGCAGGCAGAGAGCACATACAGTACCTGGAATGCCCAAATGGTCACCCGTTTTAGTACTGATCAGACTCAACGTTGCTTAACTAGTGATCTAACGTGAACCGGTGTGTCGACTAGATTATGCTGTATATATAGATAGACGTATACGTACATTCAGGAAGAATTGAAAGAACAAAATATATGAATAGCCTCAAACTGACAATCCGACACGTAGATATTTTCATTGCTGCTAAGAAAAAGAAGTATTGATATAACTAATGGTAATTGAACAAATTGTCTATGTTTGAAAACTGCATGCTTTGCATTTTGAGGGTGGAAAGATGTCCAAATTGAGCAAGACAAAATATGGAAGGACAAATAAAACAAAAAAGGAGAAACATAATAGTAAAGACTATATAAACAAGGACAAACAAAAGCAGCAAGAATGATTAATTTTGTTGTCCCTTTGTGTCTTCGTCAATTCTGCGTTCAGCTAGAAATATCAACCAAAAGAAGCAACTTCATAAATCATGTTTTGCAAAAAATAAAGACGTTTCTCAGGCCCGTCAGTAGCGTCAATGGTATTATATGAAATAAAGTGCAAAGTAAAACAAAGTAATATGCGGTTGTGATTTCTTGGGTTTGTTTGATAGAAAGGGTAAACAACTTTGTAACAAAGACGAAAAGCGAAATTAATACATAAAAAATCAAAGCAGAACGTTTTGGTGAGCGTCTATAGAGTGTTATGCTAAATTGTCCTTCATCTCTTCCGGCTAATTTGACGCATGCGCATTAAAAATTCGGTAAGAACAATATACATGTCAACATGACGACAAATTGTAGAATAACTTTCTGTCTATATATCATTATCAGGTCGATGCAAAAACTTACGCTGGTTTGTAAAAAGAGTATTTTAATCATTATAATGTATTTTACGCGCATTGTTATTACTTAAACAAATTACAATGATTAATTTATAACATTTTTTCCGAATAAGGCATTGCTCATATTTTCTGACATATTTCCACTAGTATTGATCGAAAAACGGCCATATTTAATAAACAGAAACAATGCTATCTTCCATCATGATAATGCTCCTCCTCAAAAAGCACTACTCATCAAAGATCTTTTAGGAGAATTTGGTTGTGAAATCTTATCTCATCTTGCAAATTCTCTAGAGCTAACTCCCTCGGCTTGTCACTTAATTCGAAGATTACGTTTGGATGACCTTAGGTAAGTAACACGAAGCCATATTTTCGCAAATGTAAAAGCGGACTTGTCGGAAGTGATCTATACATTGTAGTTTTACTGGTAGTTTAATATCAATGAATATTTATCATTTTATCATTAGAACTAATAAAGGAAAATTTTGTTTTAAACAAAAATAACTAAAATAAAACAATTAAAATCATTTTTGGCATCGGAAATTTAACACAATTCCGATTCTGATATCCCCAAAAGGTCTGATTTTTTTCCGATTCTCGGTCCCGAATAATCCTCCTAACACTAGTTTATAATAACACTATCGCGTTTTAAACGAAGAGATTTGTATTAATAATTGTTGGAGATTTCGCTTTCTATAGTGCTAAACCCAAGAAAAGTTGAAGTACTTGTATTCATCCATAGATTCGTTGTAACAAAACTTTTCAGTGTAGATCGATAGAAGATGGTGACGGTGGTCTAGTGGTTAACAACACGGACTGGCAAGTTGAGTGTCCGAAGTTCGAATCCAGTTCGTTCCACAAAAAACACTTTCACGTAACCCTTGATGTATTTCTAGAAATAATTATGCCAACAATGGAATCTTCGGATTCATACAATATGATGATGAGTATAGATAGATAGATAGATAGATAGATAGACATAGGGTGGAATGACAAAATTGTCGCCCTAAAAAAAAGAGGACATTATTCTATTTCCGTTCGATTTGTTGCAGACCATCTACTAATCGGCCAGTTGTGTAAAAATCCCAAACCGTTTATCGTGTCTGAAAATGACACAATGTTCAACGAGCGAGATCTGAGATGCGCCGCTTCATAACACATGCTCTCTGCCGATGTAAGTTATGAAAACAGGGCCATTGCCAGTACTCTCAAAATCAATCGCTCAATTGCTATGAAGAACAGGGATGTGCCCAGGGTGATGAAAACAAAGTTTCCGGCGACATCTTTCTACTTCACTTCGAAGATGGCTTGAAAGTTAACACCAAAGTGTGCCTGGATGTGCTGAAGAGTGTAATGATCCCCTGGTGTGGCACCAGTACTCGGCGCCGGCCGACAAGTCCAAAGAGACCCAGGCTTACCTTCAAGAGGCGTGCAACGACTTTGTACCCTTCTCCCACTGCCCCGCCTCTCCTTCCCTGCTGGGCTACTTCGTTTGGTCTTGCGTTGAGAACATCACTAACACGACCCCCCACAATACCAAAGCCAGCCTGACCGCTGCCATCCGCCGAGTAATCGCCGATCGGTATCAAAGTGGCGATTGAGGCTGAAGGCGACTATATTGAACAGATATCAGCTCTACTACATAATTAAGTCACCTGAATTTATTTTTTCAATAAAAATTTTAAAATAAAGCTGTAGTGTTGTGTTCTTTAAGGCGACACTTTAATCGTTCCACCCTGTAGATAGATAGATATATAGATAAATAAATAGATGAGTGTATACATAGATAAATAAATGGGTAGATGACTATATAGAGGGAGATGGATAGTGTATAGGTGTAAGTAAGATAGGGATAATCAGTTTCGACTGATTGCCACAAATGAGACTCTCCTCTAAGGTAGCCACGTCCCATTATTAATTTAAACGTATTTGCGACGGAGAATTGAACAAGATCGTTTGAACCGTTTGTTATTATGCCTCTTTAAGCTGGAATTAGGAAGAGTTTAAACTCAGGTCGTCTTAAAGTACTTTGAGGAAGTTTTGCCTAAAGACCGTCGATAAATCAGGTAAGCTTGGGTCGGGGTATTTTTACGTTAAATTCTGACAGAAAACTGAATCCGCAACTGAAAATTGCTTAGAATTCTTAAATAACAGTTCTTTTATTGACAAATTTGTAGCCCTTAAACAAGATATTTTAACCAAAATAAATTTAATTCTTACTTTTTCTAGTAAACATCTTTGAAAAATATCTGCAAGATAGTAACTAATAAAAACCAACAAAATCAATAATTAACGGGAGAGCATTTGTTTGGATAAATATAGCATAGAACGATTGTAACGTGGCCGTTACGCTCGGACCGTGTTCGTTACACTCTCGGACCATCACGTTGTCCGGTACCATCGAAAAGGAACAAAAAATAAATAAATAAATGCGACTCGGCTGTTTTTTTTTTTTTCTGTTTTAACAAAAGCCATTTATTAATTTCCATTTTTGCATCTTATTTATTTATTTATTTTTTTTTTTTTACTGTTTCGTAAACCTTAAGATCAACAAAACCCCCGCCGTTTCGACACCAGCTTAAAAGTCTCTCGCCGCCAAACGGGACCACACATCTATTTTGCTCGACTCGCACTTTCTTCTCCTCGACCTGTCCTGTTTTTCTTTTTCTCGTCATGCAAACCCGAGCACACTTGCTAATTTGCATAAGTGCTAGAACGGCTGCTGCTGCCGCTAGTAGCTTCGCTACCCATCTATTCTTCAGCTGCAGCTGATATTTCTACACGCGCTCTGTTACACAATTACCAAATTCTTGATCCGTAATCGTTAAGAAAAAACATTTTCATCCTTTCATCTTTAATAATGGGTCCCTGGCGTTACCCGGGGAAAAGTGTAACAGATCTTCTATTTTTCTTTCTCCCCTTCCTCCGGTTCTTTCCTCTCCCTCGTTTCTCCCTTCCTCTCCATATCTCCTTTTTCTATTTCATCCAGCCCATTCTTCTCTCTGGACGTTCACACACACACACATAACTCGAGTCGGCGTAAAAGAGATAATTTTGTGGAAAAAGCTGTGTTACTTCCCTTTACGTGATAACACTAAAAGATGTGTGTATTTCCTGATAACATTATATAAATATCCATTTGACTGCTAAGCAATGAATCTTTTTCTTTACATTTTAGATATCATACATCCGGACCTACGCTGATAAAGAGAATACCAATTTTGCGAGTGTTTTTTGTATCTTTTTAAATTTTTAGCTGTACATACAAACAACCATTTGGCATTTATATAATAGCTAGCATGGATACTCGGCATTGACCACGTAGACATGAAATTCGGTTTGGACAGAGCTGCTCTTAGTAAAGAGTATTGAGGAATCCCCAGAAAAGAACGAAGAAGTAGGTGATAACTTCCCCACCAGATATTTCCCCGCCCCTCAAAAATAAATGCACCAAAACAACTTTTCTTTCCATCAAAATAGCAGCGAGTGCCCGTGCGACCGCAATAAGAATGAGCCGCTGAGGGCAGGATCGAACCTGAAACGCGAAAGAGGAAAAGAAGGGAAAAAAATCTAACGCGCTAGCTGTCACGGTCACGACGACTTATGACGCCATGATCCTTTCAAAATAACGTACGTGACTTGCAAAAATCTCGACGCAAAAAAAAAGTGACTCCTCCTTGCAAGAAATGGTTCAGTTGACCATCACAGAATTTTTTTTTTCTAATTTTCAGATATTACGCATTCGAGGGATCGCTCTTTCAGGTGGTACTGGTTTCGACCCAGTCCGATGCAACTGACGAAAGTTTTAGCGAGACATACAAACATACATACATTCACAAACACACACATTAACAGACAGGTGAGATTTATATTATAGACTAGCAGGGCTACCCGGCGTTTCTCGGGGTCATATGAAACTAAATAGAAGTGAAATCATGTGTGCAAAATCAATAACTTAAAATTCTCTCTCTCTCTCTCTCTCTCTCTCTCTCTCTCTCTCTCTCTCTCTAGCTATCTCTGAATCTTTCTCTTTTTTTGTTCTTTGTTCTGTTTTTTTTCTCTGTCTCCTTTTCTTTGGTTTATTTTTCTGCTATTTTATCCTTTCTTTATTTCGTTTTTTTGTTGTTGTTGTTGTTGTTTTGCTAATATTTTTTTAATTAACTAAACGCACAGCGAAAACTTGAAACGATTTTATCATAGTCTCGCATTGAATTATTAATTAAATTATTTTATTTCAAAATTTTATTTATTAAGCTGTCTTTACGTCACACGATAAGATGGCTACCCGTTGCTAAATGTTAGGGATTTATACCTAAAATGTTGAAAAAACTGACACCACAAGTCTAAATTCGGAGGCATGGCTTGTAACTCGGACTTGGGTTTAGTGGTAAAATAAGTCATTTTACAATATTTTGAAGCATGAAATTCCCTCTTAAAATCTAGACGACAGATGGTTATGTCCTTTGTATATCGTAATGACAGTTTTAAGTGAAATAAAATTTCGAAATAAGATAAACTTTAAAACAGTTTCAGCGCGTTAAAAATGTGTAGGCCGCTAGATAATTAAATGGTTAGTATAAGTAATTTTTTATTCTTTGTTTTTTTACGATTTCTCAACTGCATTTTTTTCCAAATTTAACATCGAATAATGATCCAATTCTTGGCTAGATGTCGTTAAGAAGAAAGTTTTCAAACATCTAGTTTAATGTTTCTGATTTTTTTAGATGAATTTAGATTATTCGGATTACTGTTCTCATTTTGGATGATATTTTCACAACGTTTCGACCGATATAGCCTCTGGCCTTCTTTATGTGTATCTCGTCGAACTCGGGAATCTTTCTACTGTACCCCGAATTTCCGCAAGGGTACGTGGCGCAATGGATAAAATACTTGGTGATTTTTGGCGTAAGTGACACTCTTCTTAAGGTTGAAGTTTAAATCTTAAATCAGGTGATACTCAACATACAATTGTGAATTACTTAAGACTTTTACCCGTTATGGCTGACGGAACAAGGACATGCTACTCCCGTAGATTAAATAAAAGGTTTCAGTTCGAAATTTCGTGCAGATTCCCGAGTTTTACAGAAAGATTCTCGAGTTCGACACGATACAGTTGAAGAAGGTTGGAGGTTACACCGACCGAAATGTTGTGAAAATAACACTCAAAGTGACAAGATTAGGCCGAACAATCTAAATAATAATAATCTGGCTTAATATTTTAAAGAATGTATGTTAAAAAATAAAGCACTTAAGAAAACAAGAACACAGTAATGTCCTCTCCTCTCTTGCATTATTTTATTTAATTAATTTTTACTATGTTATATAAACGCTATTCTGAGTTGATTATTTCACTTGACGCCACAAGCGATTATTCAACAACGTTTGTAATAATTTCACGACTGACCAATTGATCCTCTCGGCATCTCAAATGCGATTTGCAAATGTCAGCGAAAGACTTAAACATCAATAAAATCGGCCCGAGCTCCCCGGGCGTCAAATCAAACAGTGTATTTGAACATTAGCCCCTCGATGATTTGAAGGAGAGGGGGGGGTCTCTTGCGTGGTATGTGAAACGATCAGAGATTATTTGTTGTTCGCGGGGCTTTGGCAAATTATTTCGAATCAACGACAAAACAAGAACGAGTTAGCTCAAGAAACGACCATTCAGTCTATGCGCTTATCAATTGAAATGATATTTCAAATAAGCGTGACAGATGAAAATACTGAGATATGTAAACACATCTACAAACTGTTATTTAGAACGTGACAGGTTTTTTTAAATACTAACTACAAGAATTTAAGTATTACAAATTGTCCAACAGACAGAACCTAATATAAGAATGCTAGGGCGTATCTACAATAATACACGTCCATTTAAACTGTGCTTTTCTCTTGTATTTTGTTCTGTGAGAGAAGCAGGTGTGTTTGCGGGAACTTTTTCCTTCCCTCATACGAGGAAAACCATTATTAATACTATATGACCCTCTGCAAATTAGTTTAGTTATATAATAACTGTTACCTTATCTGATCAAATTACGTTATATATAAGGGTTTACTTTACATAAATGTCAAACATTGTAAGTTAAAAGTATTCGGGGCGATGCCAATAAAGCATTGCGTATACAATTCTACTATATGATAGAGACCAATGTGTATTTATTTGTATACTAGCAGGGGGAAGTCCGACCTTACCAGTCGTAAAATACGCTTAAATATATTTAATTCATGCAGATTTCGTATTTATTATTACAGAGCCAATACTCTATTGAATATTATATTTTACCTAATATATTGTACCGATTTTTAAAGTTAAAAAAATGACTTGGGTACTAACAGCTAGAATCAAAACAAAAACATTTAGAGTTCTAGCCGCGTTCACTACCATTTGTAGCTAAGCCGGCAGACAAGTAAAAGAACATTAAAATTAAACCACTTTTAGCTATGATTTGTTTTACGCATGCGCAAACAAAAATAAATATTTCAACAAGTTGAAATTACATTTCGCATTTCAACTTGCCGATTTCTGTACGCATTATTCATTCATCCAAGCAAAGGTTGTTCTCGTTATAATCCATCCTTGGTATATGATTACTATTTTCTGCTAATTCCAGTTTTATGTGACAAGTAGTTTAAGGGTTTATCGGTTGAATATTTACATACAGATACACATACACACAGACATACACATCTACTGTTTTATTTAGATACATAAATAGATGTATATACTTCCATCCCGTCGTAGAAAAGTTAGCTAGTAAAATACGTGTTTCTTTCTAAGTTTGTATGAAACTCTTTCAAGTTGTGAGGAAAATCGAGAGCAAATAACAAGTGAGACAATCACCTCAGACTTACCCCTCCACCTGAAAAGAATTCGAAAAAATAAACATTATATTTTTAATATTTTAATTAGCGGGACTCATTCATATGTATTATATTGATATCGTCATTCTGTAGATGTTCAACGTAAATTGAAACGCTCTGCTATTATTGTATCTTTTTTTGTTAAAACTGCAAAAGTACTTATTCAAGCTAGCATGGACGCCCGACGTAGCCTTATCGTAAAGTACGCTTTAATATGGTATTTTAATTCTTGAAGATTTTGTATATATTTTTATAGGGTTAATGTTCTATCGATTTTTTATATATTATAAAGTTACGATTTCAAAAATAAAAAAAATATATATATCCATATGACTTGGGTGCATCAGCTTGAATCGAAACTGAAACCAAAACTTATTAATATATATATATATATATATATATATATATATATATATATATATATAACTTGAGTTCCTTCAGCTATAATCGAAACCGAAATCAAAATTTATGAAGAATTCTTGATAAATTATTTATTAAAAAAATAGGTGACTTGAGAGCCATCAGCTATAATCGAAACCGAAATCAAAACTTATGAAGAAATCTTGGTAAAATTATTCATAAACACGTGAAGCATGTCTGGTTCCCCGTGACTGCACAGTGAAACAGGCATAAAAAATGACTAAGTTCAGCATTTGCTCCCTTTCAACATTTAGCTCCAAAAATCCCCAGGGGACGTGAAATCCTATTGAAAATGAAGAAACGGTGCAGTTTTAGGCCTTAACATATGTAAATTTGAGTTCTGCACCATGCAAAAAAAGAAATGACTAAGTCAATCATTTGCCCCCCCCCCATTTAGCCCCGAAAGTCCCCTAGGCCTCAACATATTTAAATTTGAGTTCAGCACCATGCAAAACTGCTAAATAAGCATACACAGAAAATTTTGGACAAATATAGTAAAATAGTCACAAAAATGGAGTGTTTTTATTAGCCCGAAAAGAGGCTAAGAGGCTTGGTGTGCCCCTGGGGCACGCACACCCAAGAGTTATCGCGAAGTATAGACAAACAAAATTATATAGAAATCAGTTAGTTACAAGTTTTCAGAAAGTTTTATAAAAATCCAAGGCATCAATTTATTTTTTAATAAGCATAAAAGTGTCAATTTTAGCCATTTTAACCCGAAAGGCACCCCGGAAAATCTGTTCTGTTACATTTTTACTCATATCATGTTTAATGTTTGTGCAAAAGTTCAAAAAATTCTAAGGCGTAGTTCTTAAGAAAAGTGCGAACAGACGAACGGGCGAACAGACGAACGGACGAACAGACGAACGGACAAGGGTGAATTTACAGGTCCACCCTCCTTTTGTCGGGGAGCCAAAAAATAAATGCTTGAGTGTCATCAGCTATAATCGAAACCGAAACCAAAACTTATGAAAAATTCTTGGTAAAATTATTTATTACAAGGAATGGAAGTCCATAACAATTAAACGACAGTCACTCGGATGTAAGCGTGACACACAAAATAAATAATACACACGCTATCCTATTAATATATAGATATTTTTAATACAGTTTTCATTTTTTCGAATTCATTTCAGATGGATTACTAGCTTACTTTTGTGTGGCGGGATGGAAGTATATACATTTATGTATAATCAACGAGGGTGTGTTTTATTTTGTTTTGTTTTGTTTGGGGGGGGCTCATCAGTAATGTTAATAACGATTTATTTATGACTTGAAATATTGAGATTATTTACCTCCTTATCACATAAGGATCATAAAAAGGAATAAGGAAAAGTTGCTTTGGTTTGAAAATTTCCCCGTTAGGGGCGCCTCAGACAATTAGCAATAAATTAACGCCTTCTTTAAGGGCGAAGACAAATCCTGAAAGGGAAAACCTCCTAGAACTGTACGGGACCAGAGACATACCTCATGTAACAGAGCGTAGACGCGCGTATGGCAGCTGTGTGTAAATGGCTGAGCCGTGTCCGAACTGACTTTACAGCAAGGAAAAAGAATAAGATTATAAAAATGAACGTGTGCACAGACCGATGATGACAATCACGTTCTTGTCTGGACAGTACCTGAAAATAAATGCCATTGTTTTAACGGGAAAAGGTGAGTCGAGTTATTCCTTTTTATGTTCCTTGCGATGGAGTCTACAATGTGTTGGGTCTAAATGTTAACACATGTGTAAATATGTGGGTAACGTTACAAACAAGAAACAAGCCTTAACAATCTTAACAATGGCGTTGACTTAGCTGGCTTCGATGGCGAGGAAAACCCATACACTATGTAGAATTATTGAGCACAAAAAGGAAGAATAAATGTAATATAGGAATGTTACACAGAGTTCAGATTCCCGAGTTCGACAGAAACATTTCCGAGTTCGTCAAGATACACCTGGAGAAGATCGGAGGTTACAACGACTTAAACGTTGTGAAAATGACACTGAAGATGAGAACAGTAGTCCGAAGTTTCCAAATAATACGAATGATACATAGAGGTTCACATACAATTGGTCAAAGAACGTAATATTTTATTTCGTGTTTCACATTAATTATGGCCTTTCGGCTAGAAGCGAAGCGCAGTAGTTGTTCTGATAATACACTATACCTTTTGTGTCTTCGGTTAATGACAAAGAAATTGTTCTAGACTGACGAAATTTTTATCTTTTCCCCCATCCAGAATGCTCTTTTTAAGGGCGCTGAATTTTCTCCCATATAAAAAATCGGCATTGTGTCTTAGTCTGTTCTTGCACGAAGCAAGTAAATAAGGACTAACTAGATTATTTAATTTTGAAACAAAGCGCATTGTGCAAATGATTCGTTGTGTACGATTAATTGAACAAAAGTTGCTATCTTTCCAACACCTGGAATTGAAGTACAGTTCATACTTATCCATAGTGTATCAGTTAATACAACGTAATCACGTTGACACATCAGTTCTCGATGGATCATCGAAGTTAAGCAACGTTCAGCCTGACCAGTACCGGATGAGTGACCTATTTGGGAATACCAGGCGTTGTGTGTATGGGGACGTCGACACCTCCTTGCAAGAGTTGCAAAAATCTAACGTCGTCATCTCCACTAACGGAGGTATAGATGCGACTGGGGACCGCTTGTGAATTTCATATTCCCATGAAACTTCCTCCTTCGTCGGAAGCCAGTTAAACCACTATTAGTATTAGTGCCGCAGTTTCATTTTTTTTTTTTCATAGTGCATCAGTGTGTGCTTGGCTGGGTTCCAATTTCTGGTCCACCAAAATATTTATAGCAAGAAGTCACCTCGCTACAACCACAGCAAATAATTTTATTTATGCCTTTATGTATGTTAAACAAAACGGAATTTCCATGAACAGAGTTTCTTTCCTCCTTGATACAAAATTCCACTGACTCTAACATGGCCGTCGTCGGGTGTAATATTAACTTGTTGATCAATTGTCTTAATTAATCAAACTATCTCATGGTGTTGTAAATCATCCAACTGCCATTCAGGCCTTGATAAACGATAAGCCATTAGTAAAAAAAAAACTGACTACACTAGATCCGATAGGATTCGAACTCGGCATCGCGGAGTAATTAATTCCGCGACGGCGTAAGTTGGCTTAAAGTTTTGAAAACAGATATTAACAAGCAAAATGGGTAATTACTCGTGCAAATGTTTCCGATCGCTGAGACAGGAAAATATAGTAGAAAGTAATTACAGTCCTTACAGTTAAAGCACGTTTCCGTCTTCCTGCCCATACACCCCTTTCATCTCTGAGGAGAGCTGGTGAAAAAAAAAAAAACTTTGGTGAAAACACGGAAAGAAATTTTCAAATAGTGGAATTATTCTGCGCATAACTGATCGGCAAATTGTTGTGCGCAGTTCATTTTGGCGGGAAAATGAGTCGAAACAGTTTTGTTTTGTTTTATTTACTTTCATTGGCGCGCTTTTATTTGATTTTATTTTTTTCTCTCTCCTGTAAGTGCGAAGAAGCGTAAAGACGCAACGAAGCGAAAGGAGATTCTTCGGGTGAAGCATAGAATTAGGCACGATACAAAAGTAGGCGGGGCTTTTTTTGCAGCAAGGAAGAGAGAGATAAAAGCACGAGCCACCGAAAATTATTAAAAAAAAAAGGAAAGAAAGAATCAGAAATTATTGTTAAGACAATGGATGTGACGTAACAAAAACGGAAATGGATGAGCTCAAAGGAGACGATAAAATTAAAAGGAAAAGGCATTAAGAGATGTATAGAGAAAATACTGAGAAAGGTAGAAAGAAACTAACAAACATATACGCATATATATATATATATATATATATATATATATATATATATATATATATATATAGTGATTTAAAGGTTATGAGGGGTTTTTGAAGCATGAAAAACGATGTTACTTTTGGTATTTAATATTTTTATTGTTATTTTTTATATTTCAAGCGGACCTCTGCACTTGGTCACAAAAAATATCGAAAAGCACCAACCTTATATATATATATATATATATATATATATATATATATATATATATATATATATATAAAAGTTTGGTGCAAAAAGAAATCTTTTTCATCAGATATTATTTTTGCACCATCTGATATATATATATATATATATATATATATATATATATGTTTGTCTGTCTGTTTGTCCGTTACACTTTTCTCGAAAATTACTGGACCAAATCTGACAAAAACGTTGTATGTTTTTTATTATGATACGATGCAATGAACTAATTATTATGGTATCTGTTTGATGCATAGTTTGGAACTAATAGGGATTAATATTTTGCCTCTTTCTTTGTTATTCTTTATTTATTTTTTGTTTGTTTTTTGTAAACACAAGTTAAATCATATTTAACCATCAATTTAACATTTACTCTAAGCCAACGGACTCTAACTTTTGCCCGTTTTTAACGGGTTAATATATATATATATATATTTTCTTTTTTAATCGACTTATTTATTTTATTTAATTGTACATATAACTTGCCCCATTATATATATATATATATTTTTTTTCTTTTCCTCACCCCGGTTTTCCATTTTTTAGTTGATTGAATTTACGATATGGTTCACTTTTTTATAATTATTCTAAAATTTTGCCAATCGAATAAAGATATATATATATATATATATATATATATATATATATATATATATATATATATTATAATGTAAGATAACAACATTTTCTTAATCCAAGAATGTAATCAATACAAAGAATGAGCTGATTTTTTCAATGCAAGCATAGGACAAAATGCAATTATTGCAATTTTAAAATTACCTAGTCCCACTTTGAAATTAAAATACCTAATAAAGTTTGTTTTTAATCATTATTATTATTATTATTATTATTATTATTATCTATTCTTGTTATTATTGCTTTCAAACCATGTTTACTAGCCCTTTATCATCTTTTCTAGTTTATCACTGTTTATCGTGAGAATTAAAGAAATAATCAACATCACTATTGGCTGTTATTCTTTATTCTTTACTTATTACAAAACTAATAATCCAATATTATATATATATATTATAAATAACTTATTTATCAACATGTTCTCAATAATTCATTTTCATTAAATACTTTACTTAAACGTTCACTAAATTTTTTACTTGGTATTATTATTATTATTATTATTATTATTATTATTGGCTCACATGGAGCTTTCACACAAGTCAACAAACGATCTGATTGGAAACCTGTGGTGTTCTCTGGAAGCTGAGTGACAACAAGTCTCCCCAGATGTCCAGCTCTCCCCACCTTCTTCGATAGCATTTGCAAATGAATTTGCATCATCGAAACAGCCTCTTACCATTGATTTCTCGCTGGCAGTGGTCATTGGTTTATACTGGAATGTGAGTGGCACTCAGCCTCCCCAAGGTCCCAGTTCTCTTTGCGCTTGTCCAGCCGAGGTCTGGCTAGCGCTCTATTTTGATTTTCTTCATCATCCAAATCCCTTTTAACTCTGTGTATTTGCTTCGTTTCTCCTTTTCTTTTATACTCACCCTGTGGTCAGCTGGGACAGCAAAGTCTACGATTTGACTGGATTTTTCTTTCTTGTTAATTATTATATCTGGTCTTTTTGCTTGGACGGGTTTGTCCGTCTGTATGTCCATGTCCCATAGGATTTTGTGGTTCTCGTTTTCGAGTGCTGTTGCGGGTTTATGCTTGTACTATTTGTCTGTACGCTCAAAATGCAGTCGTTTGCACAATTCCCAGTGCACCGCTCTCCCCAATTGATCATGCCTGTTTTTGTATTCCTTTTGAGCCAGTTTGCTGCATTCATTTACTATATGGTTTATCGTTTATTATTTTAATAATAGTAGTATTTTATAAGTATTATCATATCACCATTTTTACTATTGTTATTACTAAATCTGTTACTTTCATTACTAAAAGAATAGAAAAATAAATGGATCTGAATAAGTATTAACAAATATACAGTGAATTAAAACGTAAGAATGGAATAGAATTTTATTTGAAATACAAAGGAAAATTAAACAGAAAGATGAAAAGGAAATAATTGAATAAAGGAGGAGAATATAAGAGAATAAAATAGAATGCGTATCTGCAGTAAACAATGAAACTGATATCAACCACGAGAATCCAATGTATTAGCGAGAATTTGCTTTTTTGCATTTTCAGCTCGTATCTTTTTTTTGGGGGGGGGGGAACTAAGATAGAACGATGTATTAACAGATTGAAGCGTACATTATGTCTAGTTTCGCTGAAAAACTAACTTAAAAGCCTAATTGGAATATTGAATTTTGCATCCACCATTTTTTTTTTTGTAGTTTTATTTTTAACTTTTTTTTTTATTTTTATCGCATTCTGGCCTCCTTCTTCGCAAATCGTATGTGGGCAGAAAGCCGCCTGCATTACCATAAACGTAATAATCGCTAAAATATGTTCATATCGGATTATATCATACCAATGGTTTCGGTATTATATGGCAGAATCACGTTGGAACACTGGTTCTCGTTAGATCATTGAAGTTAAACAAGCGTTGAGTCTGATCAGTCCTAGATGGGTGACCAATTTGTGAACTCCATGCGCTGCATGTAGGAGGACATCAACTACTCCCTGCAAGAGCTGCAAAAACCTATGGTCGTTATCTTCCTTAAATGGGGATATACATGCGACTGGGGATCGCTTGTGAATTTCATACTCCAATGAAACTTCCTCCTTCGGAGGAAATCGGTTAAATCTGCCTCGAGTTGATGTTGTAGTTTCATATATCTTCCAATGGTTTCGATACACTTATCGATTTCCGGGTAAAGAGAAAGAGAAATTGTTGAGGGTCCAACATAGACAACCAATTATAGGTACCTTTTTTTATTATTTTAAACCGACGATACCGATGGTGTTTTTGTCTTCTGTGATATGCATGTGTATGTATGTATGTATGAATTGAGTAAGTCCTTATAAATACACCGATAGTTGATGGCCACGGAATTCTCGCGTTTTGCAATTTTTTACTTACTTCTCGACGCGTAAAGCAAGTTTTTGGGTCTCCCGCTGAAATTTGTGTTGTATGGTCCAAAGAGTAATTTATATATAATGCACCCTGAAATTCCTGAAAAATACTCTAAATAAACCACTGTGTGAGTAATATTTATCAATCGATGTCAATTAGCTATTGTTAAAATTTCTCAAAACTCTGAGGTACCTGATTTTCACAAAGGGGTTTTTACCATTTTTTTTTAATCTTTTGCTTAAAATTAAATTAAATCAGATTTGGACTCCTTTCACCTATTTATCAGCTCTGTTAAAATCCATTTTAATATTTTCTTCAACAGCGCTAAATAGTTGAGTAGAATTCAGCAATGCAAAAAAACACAAACATTTTTCACTATACACCAATAACATCCAGTATTAGTATACCTGAAGATAGTCGGAGGTTACATAGGCCGAAACGTATATTAAAAAAACAACCAAGATGAGAATAATAGTCCAAATAATACAAATAAATAATTATCAATCCTCATCTCAAAAAATATACATTCATCATATCAAAAAAAAAATAACAAATGGACCCGGATTTATTAAAAAAAAAAAAAGAAAAAAAAAAAGAAATGGACTTGTCGCTATTTGCGTTTGGAATTTTTAAAGGCTATGTTCGGTGGGAAAGCAAAATAAAAAAAAAACA
Source organism: Euprymna scolopes (assembly GCF_053919585.1). Lineage (NCBI taxonomy): Eukaryota > Metazoa > Mollusca > Cephalopoda > Sepiida > Sepiolidae > Euprymna > Euprymna scolopes. The sequence continues at coordinate 42,170,040 of NC_136499.1, forward strand.
TTTTTAATTATTCACCGACAACATCCAGCGTGAGTTCACCTGAAAATGATCGGAGATTACATCGGGTGAAACGGTGTGAAAAAAAAACAGCAAAGATGAGAATAATAGTACAAATGATACAATAATTAGAATTTCGTAGAAACCATATTGCATGTCACTAAGAAGGTCGTTTCTGTTGAGGTGGTTGACTACTTCTCTATTTAATATGGACTCCAACAACTTACTCATGACACACAGGAGACTTATTGGTCAGTACTGAGAGGGAGATGACTTTTCACCTGAATTCTTAAATACAGGACATACTGATGATGTTTTCCAGGGTGTTAGAAAGCACTTCTCCTTAAGGCAACGCTTAAACAGTTTTGTAAGTATGGGGGTAAGTTCTGGTTGGAGCTTTTTCAGCACTATAACTGGAATGCCATCAGGGTCAGTTGCTTTACTGGAATCAAGGTTCTTGATTAGCTTGGTGACCTCACGCACAGATATGTGTATGTTGCATAGCGTGTTGTGTGTTATAGGAGGAATTACAGGGAGTTGATGGTCATTGTCGCATAGGGTAGAATTAGCTGCGAAGTTCTTGGCAAATAGTTTGGCCTTGTCTAATTCTGACGAGATGACCTCAGGTCCATTGATGATAGTTGGGATTTAACACACGCTTCTGTTCAAGATCCTATTTGTTATTTGCCAGAACTGGTGGGAACCAAGCCGCTGCTCAGCTACTTTGGATTTAACAGACTGAGCATATAGCTTTCTTGCGTGTTTTATTGCTCTTTTACAATCGTTGCTGGCAGTCCTGAAAGCAGCTTTAGTCTCAGTACATCTATTACGTTGGTAGCTATGGAAAAAGTGATTTCTGTGCGCGATGGCAGCAGCACATTCTGGAGAGAATCATGGCTGGCTGTTAGGTATTTGTTGGAATTTTTTGGATGGTATGAATCGGGCTATGCCTACAATTAGCCATTCGGTCAGGTCTGATACTATAGAGGACACATCCTTTTTAAACATGGAATGCAGAAGTAGATCAGATATGAATGTACGGAAGCTATCCCAGTCAGCCATAGAGTATCGATATACAGTACGGTGGAGAGGTACGTCTGAAGACTTATTACATTTCATTTTTATCTTAACTGCTACAACAGAGTGGTCAGAGGATCCCAGAGGAGATAGAACGGAACATGAACACAGCTCAGGGGAAGTTGTGAGGAAAAGGTCTAGAAGGCTTGCATATTGACCGGGTGTATCGGGCACACGGGTGGGTTCGTGAACAAACTGAGTGAGGTCATAGGCAATGGCAAAATCATGACAAAAACTCGCCTCGTTATCGGTTTTATTTGAGTGGGTCAGCCATTCAACATTATGGACATTGAAGTCACCGCAAATGTGAATGTTAGCCGAAGGATGAGCAGACAGGATGTGGTCAATTTTCTCAGATATGCTCTTAAAGATAGCAAACCCACTGTTGTGGGAACGATAGAGGGCAAATATAAATGCAATGGTATAAGCTAGTGCAACCCGAAAGCACATATAAGGTAAATTACGGTCTTCTCTGGAGATATCCCTACCACATGGAAAGCCATCTTTGATGTAGGCACATATTCCATGCCCATGGCGATCTTGGGGGTCAGATTTAGATGTTAAGTTGGAGTATCCTTTAATTATGAATTCGTTTAGAGAAGTGGTTGGCCCTATGCCAGTTTCACTTAGAAAGAATATGTCCGGTTTCGTCTCTTGTAATTGTGTTTCAACCTCTCGAAGGTTGGAACGTAGACCCCTGATGTTGGAGAAGGAGACCTGGTTGTAGGGGTCTACGTTGGAATATGGGGTTCTAGGTTTATTTGTGTTTCTTTTTTGGAGATTTGTCATGATTGAGGTTTTGGGGTTTGTGAAGCAGGTCAATAGACTTGGTTGGAGCAGGACAGAGAGGGAAAATAAGAGAGAAAAAGACAAGAATTTTTTTGTGGCACATGATAAGGTAAAGCCGTAACAATTACCCACTAGTATGGCGTCGAAAGGCCCTACCAGGAATTACTGTATGGTCCAGAATCCATTCACCAAATGGCAATACAGCAGCCCCGGTACTTTGCACCTGCTGATAGGACAGCCTCCTTAGTGGTTAATCCAAGGTTCGGGTCCCTGGCTGTCAGTCCAGATGAAACGTTTACCTCCACCACCCTTACTTGTGACATGACCACAAGGATAGACATAGAAACAGAAATTTTCCGACATCTCAGGCTACTCTTTACAAAGTACTACCGACCTAGAAATCAGCTTTTTCTTCACCCGTTGTCAGAAAAATCACTCATTGGAAATGAGGACTGAAGAACAAAAAAGGAGAAGGGAGAGTTACTGGAGCTGCCGATAACACATCCACATGCATTATCTACTCTCCATTGAAAAAAAATAAATAAATAAACTAAAATAAAATAAAAAAAGGTGAGAAGGACGTATTAATATCTACTTAGTATAAGTCCGTTGCCCCATTCACGGCTTAGGATAGTACTTGAAGATAGTCTCCCCTCCCATGTTAATGCATGGATACTTTTTGTCTTTATCTAGATCGAGCTAGGATGTTAAACTGTTCCAGCTCCACTCCATAATAAATATGCTATAATGAAACTTTTATCAAATTGAAAAAGTCTGGTTATTTTTAACTCGTTTAAAAAGCTGGTTAAGAAGTAATACCTTTAGGGTTATGTATTAACTTTAGCTAGAAGTAATGCATACTTTAGAAGTAAAAAATACAAAAAAGCTGCGTGTTTTTGAGTTCAGATAATATGCAAATATAATTTGGGAAATGTTCAATGTAATGGGAGACTTTTTTTCGTTTTAAATATAAGAAAAAGCATTGGTTAATAAGAGTATTTTTGACAAAAAAAAAGGATTTAGGAGAAAGATAAGAAAACAAGTTATTTTAGAATAGGGAGTTTCTTATGAATTATCTTCTCTCTGTGTGTGTGTGTGTGTGTGTGTGTGTGTGTGTGTGTGTGTGTGTGTGTGTGTGTGTGTGTGTGTGTGTGTGTGTGTGTTGGGACGATTAATCTAAATCGGACCCGCGAATCGGAAAAATCGGAACTTATTTTGGATATCGGAATCGGTACCGGAATCGGAAACTTTTGTGCCTATTTTTCGATGTTAAAAACGATTCTTTTAATTGTATATTTTATTTCATTTTGATAAAAACAAAATCTTTCACTATTGGTAGTAATGTTAAATTATAAATATTTATTGATTTTAAATTACCAATAATACTAAAATCAAGAGATCACCCTCCCCCACAAATGTATTTATACGTTTGAGAAAATATCTGCACATTTAACATGTGGTTCTACGGTAATCGGGAACAAAAAACTAACAACTCTATAGATAAATATTTACAGATTTATAAAGAATCGAAATGGAAAATTTAGTATGAAATCGCTAATTGTATCGGAATCGCGAAAAATATTGAAATCGCTATCACTAATATGTGTGTGTGCGCGTGTGTGTGTGTGTGTGTGTGTGTGTATGTGTGTGTGTGTGTGTGTGTGCATAGGCGTCTACAGACTGTTTCACTGTATCACAGCTCCTCAGTGCGGTTAGACTAGCAACTATCTCAGGTCAGAATTGAAAACTGCCGAGGTGACAGTTGGCGCTTATATATATATATATATATATATATATATATATATATATATATATATATATATATACTAGCCTGGGTATCCGACGTTGCTTGAGTGTTTGGGGGGGTGTAAAAAAGTGATAGTAGATAGGGAGGTTCGAACCCATGACGCGAAAGCGGAAAAGAAAGTGAAAAAAAATACCACTACTCCATGACGCGACCGGAAATGTAAAGCGTTCAAATTTAACGCAATCAATCTAAAAACAAAAGGTCGTTTTAAATGTTGGGGGAAAACCAGCTCCCCCAAGAAGGGGGCACTCTGGCAGTATCTAAATAAATAGTAATTATCTCAGTATGAAGGGTTTCCCTTACATTGATCAAGGACCAATTACAGAACAGATACTACGCGGTCAGAAGACCAGGCCGTTGCCTTCCAATAGTTTCGTTTTAGTTATACGAAAAAGACAAACAAATAGCCGACACGACGGCACGGTGGGAATTTTGTTTAACTCGATTATCAAAAAAAACAAATAGAGACGATGTCCGTTTGCGAATCTGAGATATTACGATCTGGGAAGTATGCGAGAACTTCTTGCAGAATCTAACCAACGCAAAAACCTCCAACCAAAACCATTTCAAGGACATACACAAACGCTCGCGCCCATTTTGCCCTTTATATAATATACTAGCCTGGCACCCAGGCTAGTATATTATATATATATATATATATATATATATATATATATATATATATATATATATATATGCTTATCTTGGTATTTTTTCCAGGATTTCTCCTTGACATTGGAATCGAGTAGTGTCGATTAAAGAGAAGTATGACTAGACACTGTTTAACAATTACACGCCCCGCCAAGCTTACAGGAGCTATCCATTGTCTCGCAAAACTTAACGAGAGCCATGAATATATATATATATATATATGCGTGCGCGCGTGTGTGTGTGTGTGTGTGTGTGTGTGTGTGTGTGTGTGTGTGTGTGTGTGTGTGTTGCGTTACAAGTTAATTTACCAAAATATACAACAGCAACTAATACATATTATCACGTGTCTCTCACGAACAAACTGCGCCAATGCCTGAATATAATTTTTGATTTATCTATTTTTGGGAGTAACATTTTGGGAAATAACATTTTAGCTGTTAACTGCAAATGATTTATCATTACATTACAAAGTCAACGACACATCACATATAAATATAATTTTTGTAAAGATAATGAAACAAACGAATGAGAAATTCGTTGCGGCAATGACAGAACTTGTCGCTACATGCAATAGTTTTATTTCGTAATTCTCCTAAGTAAACAGTGCTCTGCTAAATAAACTCGCGTATTGTATAAAATCAATAATCGGTGGTCGCGAAACAATTTTCTACGTATAAGGAATTATCAGCTCTTAATTTATCTTACAAAAATGGTTTTATGACGCACAAGTCGCAATCAACTCAATTTCTGAAAAAAAGGCATTTAAAAGGGGAATATAGATTTATATTATAGATTCAGCCAACATTATACAATAGACAAAACTGATGGGATACCTTTTTTAATGCTAATCTGTAAGCCCCAGAAAAGAGATAAACTCTGAACCGGATGTCATAAATCCACCATTTTATCCCTAACGTTTTCAAGCCGCCATTGTGATATTCTGTACTGACTCGCGTAACCTAAATGAATCATTTGTATTGTTTGCAGAGTTTTAATAAAAGTTCCAATTCCTTAAAAATGAAAAACAAAAACATGGAGATACAATGTTTGATAATAGGTTTCTGACTTTTTGAAATGAGGATTGATAATTTGTGTTATTTAGACTATATATGTGTATCAGTCGATACTAAGAATTCAATTGCAGATTATTTCTATCCGGTCATGGTTGACGAAACATAAGCCTGCTACGCCTATGAATTAAATAACGGGTTCTTTTCGAAATTCTATAAACATTCCCAAGTTCGACAGAGATTCCCGAGTCCAACAAGATAATACACTTGAAGAAGGCCAGAGGTTACATCGGTGGAAATGTGGTGAAAATTCCATTCAATATAAGAATGTTATTTCGAATTATCCAAATAATACATATACAATTCCTTGGATTAGTGAGAAGCACCTGCTTCAACTTTTATATTTCAATGGATTTAAAAATAAAACAGATAAAAATAACTCATTTTTGTAATAAATTGAATTTGTCGATTGATATAATTGTGGCTATTTTTTTTTTTTTTTTAAATATCGGACTTTCATTTTAATGTTTGGTTTTATCTGAACGTGTTAATGGATAAAAACAATTAACTAATTTCTTTAGTAAAAAAGAATGATAGAAAATGCTTTTGCAGGCAGTTGGGGCTAAATGTGACTGTTGAAGTCTGCTGTAGAAATGGTATCTGATTTTTCTAATTACGTTTGTGAGTGAATTATTATTATTATTATTATTATTATTATTATTATTATTGTTGTTGTTGTTGTTGTTGTTGTTGCTATTATTATTATTATTAATGCCTGCTCTTGTGCTGCACATACAAATTTCAGTACTCTTAGCCAAATACCCAGCTCTAAGCCATTGCCATGATCTTTCATCAGGCACTTCTGCTATATCCTGGAAGAACCTTCAATGCATTTTCTTCCTAGCCAGTTCCTCTACCCTTTTCTTTATCCATACGTTTCACATAATGAGCCTTGGTCTCACATACCTCCACTTCATTGGCCACAACCTTAATCATCCACTCCCCACTTCTAACCACATGCTCCTTTAACATCTCCTCGGTTCTCACACAATCTTTTACACTTTTCAATCCTCTCCCACCGTCCGTCTTTCCTCTTTTGATACAGCCTCGCCACACTATTTCGAATGTGAAATATACCAAACATTGCTAAAACGTTTCTTGTTTTGATATCCATGGCATGCAACTCCTTGTTAGACCATTTTAAAATTCCCGCACTGTATCTCAAAACACTGACTGCCCATGCATTCACTGCTTTCATTAGATTTCCTCCATACAGTTTCGACTTTGCAATTAGTTTCACTCTTCTAAGATACCCCTTTCTGGCCTTCTCCTTCATTTATCTGTTCATGATGCCTACACCCTCCAACACTCCTAAATACTTATACCCTGTATCTTCTATTTCTTTCATGATTTCTCCATTTGGCAGCACCATTCCATTCGAATGAACCTTAACTCCTCTGTTCATCACGACATGGTTGAGGCGTCTATCACCAGGTCCAAAGTTATACCCCAGTTTCTCTCTTTTCAAGAGGATGCTCAGTGGCATCATTATCATTACAAAAAGAAGTGGAGATAACGAATCTCCTTGGAATATTCCACGTTTAATGCCAACCTGCCCCATCACCTCTCTGTTTGCTGTCAGCACCGTTTTCCATTGAGCCATACTTGTCTCCAAAAACCCTACCACATTCTCAGCAACCTCCACATCAATAGTGTTTCACGTATCCATGAAGGAGAAACCATGTCATAAGCCTTTCTGTAATCGATCCATGCTAAGCTCAGATTCCTCTTCTTCTTCTTTGCATTCTGCATTAATGCTTTATCAATCAGTAGTTTGCTCCTTGGTACCCCTCGAGCCTTTCCGACACCCTTTCTGTTCGTCAGGAAAAACCTTATTACTCTCAAGATGTTCATAATTTTTTTACGCAAAGATTCCAGTTAACAGCTTCCACATTCGTGGTAGATATGTAATTGGTCTATAATTATTGGGATGTGTTACCTTTGCAGGATCTTTCCTAATCAGTGTTGTTCTTCCCTTCACAAGCCAATTAGGAACATTTCCCGACTCTACGACACTTTGCAGGGCAGCAGCTATACGTGGATAAAGGCATTGAAACTGTTTAAACCAGAATCCCATCACTCCATCTTGACCAGGTGCCTTCCAGTTTAATAATAATAATAATAATAAGAAGAAGAAGAAGAAGAAGAAGAAGAAGAAGAAGAAGAAGAAGAAATCAAAAACAGAAACAGAGAAGATTAACAAGCTCCTCCAACACATCCCAACAAACACATTCACAGACTTAAACAACCTCATTTACGCAGGCGCCAAAATGGTAAGTATGAATCTCAAATCGGAAAAACAACCGGGGACAAGCGGACCGACAAAACCTGGATGGGAAATAAGACTAGAAACATAAAAAAGAAATCAAAATGACCAACAGGAAAAAAGCAATGTGGAGGAAACGGAATATTGGAAATGTAACTGACAGGGAGAGGCTAAACAAGAAACATGAAGAACTGGACCAAAAAATAAAAGCAAAAGAAGCGAGATTGAGACGATATAGATATAAATCTGAACAATGCAAACAAAACAAAACATTTGAAACTAATGGAAGCCAATTCTACCAAAATGTGAACGGAGGAAAAACAAAAACAGAACAACCAAATCCGACAGAAACAAAACTCTACTGGAGTAAAATATGGGAAAAGCGACGAGATCACAATAGAAATGCCGAGTGGCTGAAAGACATGAAAGAAGAGTTACAACAGAAGAAGGAACAGTGAATGAAATCAACAAGGAAACCCTGAGGAAAACCATAGGAAAAATGGCAAACTGGAGAGCACCAGGGCACGACGGGATGCATGCATACTGTTTCAAAAAATTCACAACCTTACACGAAAAGCTAGTCCAAAACCTGAGAAGTTGTATACAGGAAGCAAATGTACCAGACTGGATGACAAAAGGTAGAACCACACTGTTACAGAAGGACACGGAGAAAGGAACCGTCCCCAGCAATTATAGGCCAATCACGTGCCTACCCACCATGTGGAAGATACTGACAGCACCACTGAGGGAACAAATCTACCACTCACTGAATAACCGTGGACTCATCCCCGAGGAACAGAAAGGATGCCAAAAAGGGAAAAGAGGAACACATGATCTGCTATATATTGATCAAAAGATTCTAAAGGAGGTAAAAAGGAGGAAGAAAAATTTAGCCATGGCATGGATCGACTGCAAAAAAGCGTACGACAGGATCCCCCAAGCATGGATAATAGAATGCCTAAAAATGTATAAAATACCAAACGGGATCACCAACGTAATAGAAAATGCAATGAAAACATGGAGACTGGAACTGACAACTGATGGACAACACATAACAGAAATTAACGTACAAAGAGGCATCTTCCAAGGAGACTCATTATCACCATTACTGTTCATCATAGCCATGATGCCCTTGAATAGTATTCTGAGAAAGTGCCAAGCCGGATACAAGTTCTCCAATACACAGGAAAAAATGAACCACCTGATGTACATGGACGATCTGAAACTTTTTGCAAGGACCGAAAAGGAGCTAGAGACACTAATTAACACTACCAGGATCTTCAACCAAGATATCCAAATGGAATTTGGAATGGAAAAGCGCTTACTACTAGTTATAAGAAAGGGAAAACTGGAAACGATAGAAGGCATGGAACTACCCAACCAAACAGAAATGAGGGCAGTAGGGGAACAAGACGACTATAAATACTTGTGAATTCTGGAGCGAACACCATCAGAGCAACAGAAATGAAAGAGAAAATTGGAAAGGAATACCTCAGGAGAACAAGAAACTCCTGGAAACCAAATTATATAGTAGAAACCTAATAAAAGGTATAAATACATGGGCAGTGTCACTAGTGAGATACTCTGTACCGTTTATAGGATGGACAAAAGAATAACTGAGACAGCTCGACCAGAAAACCAGGAAACCCATGACCATGCATAATGCACTATACCCAAAGGACGATATTGACGGACTCTACGTGAAAAGGAAAGACGGCGGGAGAGGACTGATATGTATAGAAGACTGTGTGAAGGACACCAAAAAAACTAGAAAAATACATAATGCAAAGCACTGAAAGGATAATTATGGCAACGAGAGACACGGAGAGAACCAACAAAACAGAAAACAGAGAGACAAACGACAAAACGAGAAATGGGAGAGAAACAACTGCACGGAAGATTCATAAGAATGACAAAAGATGAGAATAACGAAAACACCTGGACATGGATGCGAAAAGGACATATAAACAGAGAAACTGAATCTCTAATAACTGCAGCACAAGATAACTCGATAAGAGCCAACCATATCAAAGCAAGGATCGATAAAACACAAGAAAACAGCAAATGCAGACTCTGTGGACAAAGAGACGAAACGAAAAACCATATAGTAAGTGAATGCAGCAAACTAGCCCAAAAGGAATACAAAAACAGGCATGACCAAGTGGAGAGGGCGGTGCACTGGGAATTGTGCAAACGGCTGCATTTTGAGCGTACATATAAATGGTACAAGCATAAACCCGCAATAGCACTCGAAAACGAGAACCACAAAATCCTATGGGACATACAAACGGACAAACCCATCCAAGCAAGAAGACCAGATGTCATAATAATTAACAAGAAAGAAAAATCCTGTCAAATCGTAGACTTTGCTGTCCCAGCTGACCACAGAGTGAGTATGAAAGAAAAGGAGAAACGAAACAAATACACAGAGCTAGCTAGAGAGTTAAAAGGGATTTGGATGATGAAGAATATCAAAATAGTACCGATAATAGTAGGAGCACTAGGAACAATTCCGAAAAACTTCGAAAAATGTCGGAAATTTGAATCAGAGGAATAACTGCAAAAATACAACGCCTAACAATAATGAAAACGGCTGAAATATTAAGGAAAACCCTAGAATGTTGGGAATAACACAAGACAATATAACAAAGAAGCGTTACAGGGAATGAAGAACGCCGAAGCTGCATATCTACAAGTTCTACACCACCATCATGCATCCCCCCATTGTCTCATCACCGCCCCTCCCCCTCCAATAGAAAAGTGATACCAAAGAGCCGAGAAGGGTCAAGGAGGATGGAAAGACCAAGGTGAGAGCACTGGCCACACCTCCGCTGGACAAGCGCAAAGAGAACTAGGATTGCGGGGAGGCTTAGTGCCACTCAAATTCCAGTATAAACCAATGGCCACTACCAGCGAGAAATCAATGGTATGAGGCTGTTGCGATGACGCAAATTTATTTACAAATGCTATCGAAGGAGGTGGAGAGAGCTGGATGTCTGAGGAGACTTGTTGTCACTCAGCTTCCAGAGAATACCACAGGTCTCCAAACCGATCGTTTGCTGACTTGTGTGAAAGCTCCATGTGAGCCAATAATAATAATAATAATAATAATAATAGGAGCACTAGGAACAATTCCGAAAAACTTTGAAAAAAATGGGAGCAATTGGAATCAGTGAATAACAATAATAGTAATGGCCAAGAACACATTGCCTTAAAGTACTTCTTTTAAACTCCTCGGCCTAACGTTTACAGGGAATATGAACTGGAATAGATACATTGAGCGCATTGCCAAGGCTGCTGCAAGGAAGGTTGGCTCCCTCTGCCGTGCTAGAAAACTACTTACGCCTAACAGTATCATATACCTCTATAAGACCACCATTCGCCCATGTATGGAGTACTGTTGTCACATCTGGGCTGGTGCATCTACTGCTTGTCTCTCGTTCCTGGACAAGGTTCAAAAGAGAGTCGCCCACCTGATAGGTCCTGAACTGTCATCTAGGCTTCAGCCTCTGTCCCATTGACGAGATATTGCATCCCTCTGCCTGTTCTACAAATACTTTAATGGTGAATGCTCTGACGAACTGCAAACACTTGTACCTCCCCGACGTAACTACCCCCGACAAACCCGACAAGCTACTAAGTCTCATCCCTTTACAGTAGAGATCCCTAGGTGCAAGAAAGCCTTTTACTCCAATAGTTTCTTCCCCAGAACTGCGGGTCTTTGGAACTCCCTTCCGGGACTCTGCTTTCCCAACTGCACTGATATGCAGAAGTTCAAGTGTAATGTTAACAAACATCTTTCTACTTATTTCCCTTCATAATGACCCCGCTAATTAAGTTCCTGGTAGTATCCCCTGCTTCAAAGTGGCACTGTGCCTTGTTTGGAATGAAAATTGAATAAAAAAAAATTTAAAAAAACATGATGCCGACCTGGACTGACGACCTGGACTGCCAAATTTGAATACAGCCAAGAATCTTTGTCTATTTAGCTATCAAACATTTTAAGTATATTTTGGACGGTCACAGTTTCGCTGTATATACTCACCATAAACCTTTAATGTGTGACATGAAAAATAATTGTGATAAATACACATCTCTCGCGAGGCTGACATTTTGATTGTATCCCTGAATTCATTACTGATATAGGATATGTAGAAGGAGGTAATAAAACGCACAACGGTAGCCAATATCAACGGAAATATTCTGAGTCACGAGTTAATTGCTAGGGAGCTGAAATTCGACTCTACGATAAGTCATATGCATTCAAGCACTCTCCCTCTTAACCTGAAATAATATCCTGTACTCTTTAGTGATATGTTTTTATTATTGTGAGACTTCTACGGCATATCCCAGGCACGATATACCTCTCAGCATTTGTTTACAAGGGAGTAACCACTTATCAAGGCCTGAAGGCCACTCAAAGATAAACGTTAGTGGATGTAAGGTGGTATGGTGTAGATCGGGTTAATTGGATTATTTAAGGGTATGGCCCAACAAGAACCTGTTTATATTGGACTTGATACTACGATATTGTAGTCGGCCGGGACGCAAATAAGTAGAACAGAGTTTCACAGGCGGGCAGTTCTAAGAAAAAAGCTTTGTTCGTGAATTCTGTGTTTAGATTTAGGCAAAGATAGAAAATGGAGAAAATTGTTTATAGTGGTTGTAGATAGTTGAGTGCGTTTATGAAAGTTTAGCAGGGGGGCATAATTAGAGCTTAGACGTGCCCTTGCCATGAAAATAATAATCGAGCAGAGACAGACTCGCAAATTCTCTTCTGTTGGAAAGAGAAAGGGGCATTACCCACTAGATTTTGAACTCTATCAAGGAAGGGTAAGGCATGCCGAGCAGCTCTTGCCGAGATGTGGCAACAGTACTCCATTTTAAAACGTACTTGGCTCTTATACAGATAGAGAATTGCATTGGCAGTGAGATACCTACTGGAGTGATAGAATGATCCAACCATTTTTCCATCGATCTTTGCAACAGATTTAATGTATGTGTTACTTTTCAGGTTATGAGTGAAAATCCTAGAAGCTTGTCAAAACCTGGTGTTTCCCCAATAGGAGAGCCATCCATTTCAGTTGGGGCCGGATGGGGGTCAGAGCGATTATGATGAAAAGAGAGAAGCTTGGTTTTAAATGCATTAAAATTAAACAGTCTCCTTTTCCCTCATTGTACCATGTGCTCAAGATCATAAGATGTTAGCCAAAAAAAAAAAAACATGTACTTGAACCCTTTATTACAATCCAGAAATTGTGCGTCATATTCAAAAGTAGTTCGTTTAAAAAAATACTTGTTAAGCCGTCCTCTAAGACACTCAATTAATCTTGTGATTTTCTGCCCATTCAATCCAGTGTTTCCAGTCTGCTGATGGTGGCGAACATCGCCCCTCTGACAATCTCTTTTGTTATTATCCTCAAGAGGCCCTCGGACATTAATAAACGAAAATCCATTTCCTTTAAATTCTACATAAATTAACCATTCGAAATCAGGTGTTACTTGTGCCAAAGACGTACTAAACCCTGGAGATCCTTGTATGTATACACATATTTTCGTTTGAAATAATTACTTACTAGAATTGTTCTAATCTTAAGAATAGGAAGTGAAATGAACTGCGCATGCGCGACTTAACTAGCTACACACTATATTGACCAATTAAATACGTTCTCCCCCCCACACCAAAAAAAAAATGAAGATAGCTAAAATCTAAACAAAAAAGTTACTGAAATGTTTAAAAAGTATCGGTTTGGAAAATAAGAGATAAATTAATCCAAGTTATCCCTACGGGGAAGAGGAGTAAAACACGTTTAACTCTGAAGAGGACATTTACTCATTTGTCATGGTAAAGTTTGAAATACCAATTTTGTTGGTATGTCACGCTTACGTTGAAAATAGCATTTTCGTTGATCTGTAACGCTCGAGTTTGAAATAGCATTTTCATTGTTCTGTCACGCTCATTTTCATTAATTTCCTTGTTACGCTTGAATTTAATATAACATTTTTACGCTTAAAGTTTAATGTAACATCATTGTTTTCTGTCACGCTTAAGTTTAAATAGAATTTTTATTGCGTAATTTAAAATTGCATTTTCATTAGTCTGTCACACTGGAGTTTGAAATAACAATTTTGTTTGCTTGTCATACTTAAATTTGAAATAGCACCTTTCTTAATCCGTCACGCTTAATTCTAATCATCTTTCTTAATCTGTCACGCTTAATTCTAATCATCTTTCTTAATCTGTCGCGCTTAATTCTAAATAGCATTTTGTTTGCTTGTTATGTTTTAAGATTAAAACGACATTTGCATCTATAAACGTCTACATAAAATGGACGCATCTTACAAATGTTTGTTTCTATTTGTTTGTTTGTTTGTTTGTTTGTTTGTTTTTTTAGATTTTTTTCTTTTGTGTGTTTTACATTTTTAGTTTCTTGTTATTTATTTATTTATTTTTGTAAGCTTTTTTTTTTCATTGTTTTAATGTTTAGATTATTTTCATCGAACGTGCCATAATTGGATTCTGTGAAACTTCCTGCAGGAGATTCTTAGCTGCATCGATATCCATGGTTGAATTGAGTCGTTTTGAGTGGCTAGTTATCCAATCCATAAATTACTTGAGAATTGGTGACGTTTCATAACTTTGCAGATATTGAAAAATATATACAAGAAAAAACGAATTTTTAAAATAAAAAAAAAACATGATGGCTAACGTGAAGACTTTTCTTCACGACTTCAAGACAAACATGAACAGAGATTCGTGCAAATCCTCATTGTTCTGAAATGTAATTATTAAAAGGAACAGAAATACATTTTAAAAAATCAAAATTTACAACCTTAAAAGTAAAGATATATCAAATACAACATTTAAGAAGCAATCAAAATATTCTCTTTTTCTTTTGTATTTAATTTTTTTGTCCGAGAAACTTGTAACAGTGATTGCTTTGAATTTTTGGTTCATTTTTCTGATAGTGTCACATGAAAAGATAAAACAAAACAATATGTATATATATATATATATATATATATATATATATATATATATATATATACTATCTGAAGCGTTACAGATTAAAAGATTTTTCCTTATTCCATGGAGTGTCAAAGAATCGCTCTCAATAGGTATCAAAATACTATGCATAATGACTAGCTATACTTTTGCTGGTTAGCACATAGTTTGTGAACACTGAAGAACTTTTCATACAAAAATTATAGATCTATAGATCAATATGATTTGGATTTTACAAATTTACAAATGGACATTTACGCATAACACCATTGGATCTATGTTTACCATTCAAGTTTCAACTATCGGATTTGTTACAGTTCTTTTTTTTTCATATGCGGACTCCATGTTGAATATCTTTTTCGTCTATATTCTCATATATACAATCTTTAATGGCCTGATATCTTCCATATACTGAAGTTTTACAACAATGTGCTAACTAGCAAAATCAGAACTAGTCTATATACTTGATATTTTGCTCTTCTTCTTTAAGAATAAGAGCCACTTCTTGGAATGTTTTTTTTTTCCTGTTAGAGTGATCTTATGATTATGACATCATGATCTGCATATGGAAGCTTTAGTGACCGATTTATTTCAACTCAGAGTGCTTAACAATAAAAACCAAGTCCTTAAATTGTTTGGGGGGGGTCGAAAATATGTTCTACCCCCCCCCATCATAACAATAATGTAATTTATAATTTGAATGTTGTTGCAGTGCCAACTATGTGGGTCGAAAAACATTGAGATTGGATAAAAGATTTCAACAGCACGTGCCTAGCAAAGTCAGAAATGGGACATACCAAGCAACAGACTTGCAAGCACATACGGGTCTTCAATCACTGATCATCTCATCAAAAACCCGTTATGTGCTGCGAACTTTAGCACAAACTCATTTTCAATCCTGAGTCGTGCTCACTGATTATTCCATTTAAAGATCTTGGAGACTGTTCGCGTTCGGTTGAGAAGGCTTTCTAGCTGTAAAAAGAGGTGATGCCTCTTGGGTTTGAGCGTGATTAGTCTCTAGGATTTTCGAGTAATATAACGTTGCTTTATTTTAATCGCTTCCCCCCCCTATTTTTTTTTCGTTTTTTTTTTCTACATATAATGTAACGCAACGTAATTTCATTATAAATTGTAAATATTTACGATTCTCCCCATTTAAAAGAAAATCTCTGGATACAGCTTTGAGAATGAATAATAAACGTATATTCATTTAGCTAATTTGTAATTGTAAAGGGCTAAAATAACTCTCAAACAAAGAAAATGAGCACTAGTTAGGATTTAGTTAAACATAACTCGTATTCCTGGGTTCGGATCGTACAACCTATTTGAACAGTTATGTCCACACTGAAAACTCCGCAAAGATGAAACGCATATATATATATATATATATATATATATATATATATATATATATATATATATATATATATATATATGACTACTTCATTTAACCGCATAAATTAATATACGAAAGTATAATTTTATGCGTAAACTTGAAGTATTTACTTCAACAGTGCTCAATACATAGTAGAACTATGTAGTAAGTTACAAAAATATATATGGCAATTAAGCTACACAGAATATTCTGCGTTTCATCCACGCTAGACATAAGCCTGACGAATCCTAGCATGGATGAAACGCGGAATATTCTATGTAGCTTAAAGCGTTTTACTCCAATAGTTTCTTCCCCAGAACTGCGGGTCTTTGGAACTCCCTTCCGGGATTTTGCTTTCCCAACTGCACTGATATGCAGAAGTTCAAGTGTAATGTTAACAAACATCTTTCTACTCATCTCCCTTCATAATGACCCTGCTAATAAAGTCCCTGATAGTAGCCCCCTGCCTCAAAGTGGCACTGTGCTCTGTTTGGGGTGAAAACTGAATAAAAAAATTAAAAAATATATATATATATATTTTTATAACTTACTATATATATATATATATATATATATATATATATGTGTGTGTGTGTGTGTGTGTGTATTATTCAGAATAATAAAATACAATAAGTCTACTGGTGTGCAAATCCAGTGATTATCGGTCTTACAAAATATTATTGGATGTAATATTTTATATAAAACTATCCCAGCTAAATAAAATTGCTCAATACACTAGATAGACAAAAAAAATCATAATTTAGGAATTTAAAATTTGCGATTTGAAATAGTGAAATTTCAAATATAGAAATTTTATTGTATGCAAGACAAAGAATACAGTATAGTAAAATATATTTCCTTAGCCCATGAGTTTTCGATGTTTATACATCTGCTCGGGGGAAAATATTAGCAAATATTATTTAAGGTTTGCACCTGATTTACTATATGTAATAAACATAGAAAATTAAATTAAACGTTTTTAAAGTTTTTAAATCATTTTAACTACATAGAATAAGGGAAATTTGCTTATGTAATGCATTTGCTTATGTAATGTTACCAACAACTTTAAATCATGTAATTTAATCGGTAAACATTTTTAATATTAAATTTTCAAATGACTGATTTTTTTCTCACCTGGAATCCTTACATAATTAGCTCATTGTTTTGCCAAAATTAACATATTCATTTATGTGAGTTTTGACAGGAAATGACTATTTGTTTTAGTCTTGAAAAAAAAACGTGGTGTAGGTAGGATGAAAATGGTTATCAAGAACAAAGTTCTACAATCTGTTCTTGGAAAGGAGCTTTTGCATTAAAAAGCTGTATTAAAAATAGGTATTAAAACAGCGTAGTGATTGAAACTACGAAACAAACGAATTAAACGAGCTGTAACAAAGGAAGCAGGGAATAGATCAGACATTTTGAAGAATACATGTCATAAAACTATTTCTAGAAAAGACAGAGTCTAGCAATATTACATCTATGAGCGAGAGGGTGCAGATGAAAGGAAAAATATTTATATTTGTTGACCTGTTTTTTGCTCTCTTGTGTATAACGACCGGTACCCCCGTGTTGCTTATTAAAAAAGTCATTGTCTATAATGACGCTCAGATATTTCTTCTGGATTCGACGGGTTTTATAATTGTTTGGTGTCGTGTTTTCATGTTTTTATATGCAGCAACGCTGGACCCGGGCTAAATATACCTGTGTACCTTTTAAAGAAATAGTGTTTATACATCCCATATGTAGAAATAATAGTATACTATCACACAAAATTACGTGTTAGATATTTACAATAAAGAATGTTGAGCAGCATTAATTTCGATGGCCTATAATTCAGAAAGATAGGATAAGATAGAAGATAATCTTGAAGTTATATCATCGATTTGTGGAATCGTCTGTAGACACACGCACACGAGCTGTCTCGAGAATTCTACGGCGTGAGCGAGTTATTTTCCTTTTCTTTTGTCGGTGTCCAATGAGAATTATTACTTTCATTTAATACAAATATCCATTTCAAATGAAAGCATTTTTCTGATAAACGGTTAATCTCGATGTATAACATACGAACATTGTATAGCTGCAGGTATTAATTAACTAAACCGACGCCGCTTACACGCATATCTTATTGTTTTTATTTAAAGTAATCTTAAATACATGCTTCAGGAGGAGAGAGATATATAGAGACAGTACGTATATGCCAACGACTGTTCGCCTCACCTTGACAGGAATTGTCTCTTGTTCCTTATTTCACGTGGTTTTTAGCTTTCGTTTATCTTCTTCCGTTCACGTTGTAACATTTAAACTTCTGTCCCTTGTTGATAACGATATTCGCATTCCAATATAGTACATACACACACGCGCGTGTGTGTGTGCGTGAGTGAGCGTGCGTGTGTGTGTGTGTGTGTGCGTGTGTGTGTGTGTATGCGTGCGTGTGTGTGTGTGCGTGTGTGTGTGCATGTGCGTGTGTGTGTGGGTGTGTGCGTGTGCGTGTGTGTGTGTGTGTGTGTGTGTGTGTGTGCTATTTCATGCTTACTCCATTAAATGTATTAATGAAAACTATACTAATTCAAAAATCATTCACTTAAAATTTTTATAACAAAAATAAATTTGAATTATTTTTTTAATCTGCCCTCTAAATTGTTTTTGCTTTCTTAACTCTGAGTTTTAAATATCGTAAACTTCCACGTGCCATCTCTGGCTTGTTCAGTATATGTTTACACTTATTCCATCTAAATCTATTCAGCATTGAAGTTCCTGATTATTGCTAATATATTTTTTAACTCTGAGACAGTATTCCAATTCTACAATTTCAGATTCCTACAAGAATATCAGGAACTGATGCATAAACATCCCAGCATTTTTATACCCAGCAGACCAAAATTTTCAGGGATTTACTTAATGGATAATATCCTCATTGCTGCTTGGACGACTGCTTGAAGAATATGACTTCCTTTACGAATTACCAGATATTCTATATAATCTTATGTAACCATCTTTCGTTCTAAGTTTTTTTTAATATTTTGTTTCATCTCTATTCCTTTATTCAGTATGCCATATTATTATCGTATTTCTCTTTAGATGCGTTTCTCCATTTTGTACATCTCACGCATTCTTGTATTAGAACTTCATCTCTTTTTAATGACCAGCCTCAACAACCCCCATTTATATAACTGCCATACCATCTCTCTACTTTTTGTTTCTTGTTTTTTTCTTGGGGGGGGTTCTTAATCCTTTATGTTTTATATTTCATTGATCTTCCTTCTATGTTATTTATATTTCCACCCTAATGGATCCTAAGCTACATATCGTATTTCCATACATCTGTAATCTAAATTCCTTCTCATTTTGCTTCGAACTGCTTAAGTATAACGCAGCTTTCTGTATGATGATTTTCCTTATTGAGCTGACAAATAAATTTATATATAATTATATTTATTTTATTTTTCTTAAATGTCTTATATGCATATATATATGCATATATATGCATATATATATATATATATATATATATATATAATAAGAACTTTAGAACAAAATAAATATAGGTATGAATTTATTTGTCAGTTCAATAAGGAAAAACATCATTATATATATATATATATATATATATATATATATATATATATATATATATATAATATAATATATATATATATATATATTATATTATATTATGTTATATTATATTATATTATA
The DNA here is from genome assembly GCF_053919585.1 of Euprymna scolopes. Taxonomy (NCBI): domain Eukaryota; kingdom Metazoa; phylum Mollusca; class Cephalopoda; order Sepiida; family Sepiolidae; genus Euprymna; species Euprymna scolopes. Next base: position 42,189,777 of record NC_136499.1, read on the forward strand.
TTCTGATATCTCGACCGGTGGTAATCGTGACACCCTGCACTAATGATTCCTGAAAGGATGAAACACTAGTGTCTCTAGGTATTTTATAATTATTATAGTAAATAATTATATCAGCTGGTTTAAGAACTTGTTTCTTATCGTTGAACACTTTCAGTTGAAATAAAGTTGCTCAATTTAGCTCGCATACCCAGCTCATAATATTATAATGATTAGATCACTTTGACAGACGTTAAAAGCATTCAAAATAAATGTTTAAATTTCAAGGATATTTCTCGCGGTTGATAGTAGCCGAATGGATTTGGTCCTTGCTAATGGAGTCAGAGATGGCTTCTTTGTCGGGTTGGAATCTCTCGACCGGTGGTAATCGTGACACCCTGCATTGATTATTCCCAAAAGGATGAAACACTATTGTTGGTAGGTATTTAATAATTATTATAGTAAATAATCATATATATATATATATATATATATATATATATATATATACATATATATATATATATATATATATATGTATATATATATAAAGAGAGAGAGAGAAAGAGAGAGAGAGAGAGAGAACATTCATGGCGAAAACCTTACAGATATTGCTAGGACTAGTCTATTTACCTACATACCCAGTTTCAGCACTTTATAGTTGGTGCTTAGGAAGATATGTCGATTTATATCGGGATTTAAACAGGAAAAATACGCACATTGCAATTCTATATACTAACCTACTAGTGTTTGGTAGTTCCGGAGATATGCTGATAAATACTAAATATGCAAAATGATTACGAATTTTCAACAAATTGGGTGAAACTTCTTTTTACTTTTGAATTTTTCTTATCGGAATAAGAAGAGAATCTAAAAAGATGTCCGTTATTATAAGAGTTGGTACGACTAAGATATCGTGTCAAAGAGAAGGCGACCTGTGGCCCGCTGGCAAAAGAATTGTTCGATAAATCGTAAGCTCCATTCCGATGTGAAATAAAAAGTAATCAGAAGAAAATGAAATGAAAAGGGCGCATAAAAAAGAGGGGTTGTCTTTGATGTCCTTATAAGTAACACTTTTCATTTTTGTCCGTATTATCGAATATCGAATGACAACGGAATTTAGGCACATATTCTTAAACTGTTTGTTGAGCATCTTTGAACGGATGGTAGTTATTTAATGCTACCGTGACTCATTTCACTACAACTTTCAGCTACCATCTATAAATCTTTTTTCTTCTCTCGCTTATCAAAGCCGAGAAGCACCTCGAGGATAAAGATTAAAGAATATCAGGTGGCCGATGAAACAACATTGTGATACTCTTAATGATGGAAATTGGACAGAATTTGATTATTTGAGAACATGGCTAAAAAAGAAATTGTTTACGTTGGACTTCAAAACGACCACGTTATAGTAAGATTGGAAGCAGCCCCGCGGCATTATAATCTCTGATAACCGTTACATGCTTGTTTCCATATTGAATGTATGAGACGTCGGAGAAAAGACAAATGAGGAGAGATGTCGTTCGATACGGTAAATCTGAAAAGGTAGACGTTCTGAGAGGAGGGAAAAAGTAGCAGAACCAGTAGTAGTAGTAGTAGTAGTAGTAGTAGCGTAAGTACATAGTTGGTGCATAGCGTAAAGAAATAAATGACATAAATAATAGGTCAACCTATAAATAGTCATCTATTTAGCCAGTCACCATGGCAACTATAGTTTTGATTGAGTAACACAAATATAGCTGTTTATAGCTGAAGCGTTCGAAACGTAAAACAGTGTGTGTGTGTGTGTGTGTGTGTGTGTGTGTGTGTGTGTGTGTGTGTGTGTGTGTGTGTGTGTGTGTGTGTGTGTGTGCGTGCGTGCTTTTTTTTCGAAACTAGCACTAGCAGCGTTTATTTCTGAAGCCTAGCTAATTTTCCTTTAAATTAAAAGTAAATGAAAACTGCATTCGCTATCTTGATGTACTTTTCAAATATTTATTTACCTTCACGATCGACTAGGTGTATCAAGTGCCAAAATAACTTAAAATAAGATCAAAATTAACACAACGGATCACGGATCGTATTGTATATATATATATATATATATATATATATATATAAAGCTGAATGTCTGTGTGTGTGTCTGTCTGTGTATGTGTGTGTGTGTGTGTGTGTGTGTGTGTGTGTGTGTGTTGTGACGAATAGGCTCCTATATGGTTGACTATTTAAAAAAACTGATTACATATAATAATAGAAGATATATCGAGACACAGGAATGGGTATGTTTGATCTGGCAGAACGGTGGTTCACTAAAATTGTGGGGTCTGCGTTCGCGCCTGGTCCACAAAGTATGGAAATAAAACATTTAAAAATTTAAAAAAATATTTACAAGCGTTTTGATATAGATGTACACAAAAATACTTTGATAAGTATGTTTTAACTTAAATAGGGATGGTATAATAAAATTATGGGGCCTGCGTTCGCGCCTGTACTCTATGGAAATATGGCACAAACTTTAATAAAGACTTTTCATATCTATCTGCGTAAGTATACTTTGATAATTATGTTTCAGTTTGAAGAAATATGGTATAATAAAATTATGGGGTGTTCGTTCGCGCCTGACCTCCATAGAATGGAAATATGTCACAAAGTTTAACAAGGTTTTTTAATGTAGATCCGCAGAATATTGTGATAATTGTTTCAGTGTGAACATGTATGGTATAATAAATTATGGGGTTTATCTATTTTGTTTTTACTTTCATCATATTTTGCTTTGGTTTTGATACCCCCAAATTCGAAGCTATCTCTTTACAACCCTTCCTTTTCATAACCTATCATACTTTCATAAATCAGAGTTCATTTTCTGTAGGCTGTTTTTGAACCCAGTCAACGACGGGTACTTTTGCTAGTATATATCTATATATATATATATATATATATATATATATATGTATATATATATATATAATCAACGTCCCGATATATATGTGTGTGTGTGTGTGTGTGTGTGTGTGTGTGTGTGTGTGTGTGTGTGTGTGTGTGTGTGTGTGTGTACACATCGTCATTCAATGTTCCACAGCGACCTTGTAGTACAGTGTGTGTAATAGCCAGTAATCGTGTCTGTAAGTCAACTGCAAGCCTTCAAAGTCACTTAAGGACACATGAGAGGATGCTTAATGCAGAACATAGATCTTGAGACGGCAATTATCTGTGAAGATGCTGCAATCATATATATATATATATATATATATATATATATATATATATATATATAGAGAGAGAGAGAGAGAGAGAGAGAGAGAGAGAGAGAGAGACGGATTGAAATTTATACGTTCGGGAATTTAGATAGTGAGATGAAATACTTGCACCACTGTTCGATCCGTGTCATATCCATAGCACGATTTTCTATCAAAATGTTGAAAACATTCGCGTGGCCCCTGTTGTGAGTAACTGATTCTAAACAGAAACGGAAAAACATGCGAAAAAACATCACAGAGCTGACGCCAGAGTGTGTTCTCGCACAGAGCCATAAAAAACCTATAACTTCACTAATTCAGTTATATTTAATTCACAACAAACTTTTGAAAATGGTAAATGTTTTTGTTTGTTTGTTTGTTTGTTTTGTTTTATTTTTTGTTTTGTTGTTGTTTATTTGGGAGGGGGGGCACAATTTGGGACGTTTGTCCCAGCATTGGCCAATGCTAAGGGACCGGCCAAAAGCCCACCAGACTGAAGATCACTATATAAAAAAAAAGTATTTAATTTTATATTTTATTTTTATTTGATCCTTAGGAATGTTCGTCAGTATTTTTCTTTAAAAAAAATGACTTATTTAATTTGAAAACATTTTTAAAATCCTTTAAATCAACTGCATTCTGTAAAAGGCTACCTTGCAAATTTATGCAACGTTTTAAAAACTTATTTAATTTTTAACGCAAATAGAAATTAATTTATATCGTATTTTGACGCTATTATTATAATTACAAATTGGTTTTATTGTTAATTTCAAGGCATAAATTTATAAATAGTACATCAATGGAAAATTATTTTTTTAATTAATAAAAACCGTTTTGGCATCGAGAATTCTGATACCAAGAAAAGTTCCGATTTTTCCGATTCACTGTCCTGATTAATCGTTCAAATACTAATCTGAATGTATTCTAACAAGACAATATTTATATACTGTTGTATAATTTTACCAATTTTTGTTCAAAGTGTGTATAAATTTTTATGCATTCTTTATAAAGATATAAATACCTATTATCTACAGACAATACAATATGAGTATAAAATTCACCTTAATATCTAGTCAGGGATATTCTTGTAAATCCATTCACAATTAATTCTGAATTCATCCTATGAGATGTATGTTGTATTAGGTAATGTGTTCAGAAAATAGTTGCTCCTATTACAGCAGATATAGCCGGCGTTGCTCGGTTTTAAACGTATCGGGGTATTATCTAAGTATTAGGAACTAGGGGAAAAAGAGAAAAAGAAATATTACAAAAGACAAGAGAGAATATGTTTATCGGGTGAACAAATATATGAGTTTTCCAACACACACGATGTGGAGGTAAAGTGGGGTTATTGATCAAGGTGTGGCAAATGACGAGAATAAACGGTATATATATATATATATATATATATATATATATATATATATATATATATATATATATATATATATATATATATATAAAATTAGTTTCAGGATTTGCGAGGAGTTTTAAGACGGTTGAGGAAGTATGAGACAGTCGGACACATTAGCCAAATCGTGGCTTGGATCAGTTCGGGAGAGCTTTGGGAGATCTAAATGACCTGACATCCACTTACCAACTCGGCCTCGATAGAAAAATTGATACGGGAGTAAGCGTTTAGATGGTAGTTTCCCACGATGGTGTTACTAACGCACCCAGAGTGCAACTAATATTTACAGAAAAATGCCGGAGTCTGTGTATTCCTTTTGAGTTGTTTTATTTTTATAGTTGTGAATCCCTCAGTCGTCGCCAATGTGAGAGAGGACGGATGGGGAAGAAATCCACCACACACAACGTTGGGGTTGGCGATGATGTTGCCGTGTGGGGTAGTCCCTGGTCTCATATCTAGTGCCGTGACCAGGATCGACACGAAAAATTGAGATTAGAAATACAGAAAGAAAGACGCGCAAACTTGTAGCAGGAATAATTGAAGAAAGAAAATGAAAAAAAAAAAGGCACAAAACCGTACAAATGTTATTATTGGCCGAGATCGAGCCTTACAAACACAAGTGGGGGGATGAAGATAGGAAATAGACTTAAAATTGTTTCACAAATGGTATCGGAGAAAAATTTCGACCCTTACAATCAGAATAAAAAATATAGACAGAAAAGTAAGAGTTGTGGTAGGATTTACCTAATTAGCGTACGTGGAGTGTCAACCATATAAATATGGTTGGTACCGTAAAGACGGAGATACCCAACGAGAGACTCAGCGAGACAACGAGATCGAGAGTCGCCGACTACCCAGCCGACACCTTCTCCAGCGACGATCTCCCCATGACTATACTAATGGACTCTATGTAAATATTGTATATGCTTTCTTGCTTTCAATAAATCTGTTTTATTTTACTTTTGTGTTATAGTTATTTATTCCCGTGTGTTCAGTCGAGTTTCAACAGTAAGACAGAAAGAGAGTGTAGCTTATGCAACAAAAAGTGGACAAAGGTCATCGAAAAGAAACGAAAGGAAAAGTAGAAAAAAGGGAACAAACTACGGTCTTTGATAAATAGAATAAAAAGAAAAGGACGTGATTGATAAAGAATGAAAGAAAAAATGTAGAACCAAAGGTGCGCGAATAAGTTTTCTTTTTTTTTTTTTTAAATCCGCGTCGTTGTAGATATTTATTCCCATTTTAATGATATATTTTGTTCATGTTTTTGGTTGTTTGTTTGTTTTTGTTTTTACTTTGGGAACAAAAATATTTACATGTGCAATTCACTGAAAGACAGAGTGAGATGGAAAGGAAGATCGCAAACCTCGCGATGAACGAAAGGAAATAAAATTTTTATAGGATATAAAAAGATAATTACAATATTTTGCTTCACATTTTTTATGATGCTAAGTTTTTTAAAAAAAAAGAAGAAAATGAAGTTCTTTTGTTTTGATTTTGCTGTATGATATTTTTCTTTTAAAAAATGGTAGAATCAATACTGTTTTTTTGTACATGGAAATTTTGTTGTTGATTTTTTTCTCCATTTTGTTAGTGATTTGTCATGCATCACATGTGTACGGGGTGGTAGTTAAAGGACATTGAATAATAAAATATTTTAGTCATGGTGATTTGACTTGGTGAGGGAATATGGCGAAACATGAGACACGAATTCTAGAAAGATAAAGATAAAAAGTCATACGGGAATTCGGATATTAGATAAAAATATGATATTAGATAAGAATATGACACAGTGACACTTTGCGTATGGGAACTGTGTCCTCCACCTAGAGGATTGAATGTGCGATTGGTTCTGCGATCTAATGGCAGAGAGAGAATGACTGAAAACAATTTCTTTAAAAATTGAGAATATACAGGGTGGTCAAAAAGTCAGGTAACATGTTAAAGGTAGAAAAAAACAATATGATCCATTATAATCTCTATTCGTTTAATATTGTTTCTTGGATGAAATTTTTCCACAACGATGGATTGGTCGCCGTGGCCCAGTTGAATGGCCAGCCAGATCTCCGGATCTTACCCCTCCTGATTTCTGGCTTTGGGGCTATGTAAAGGATAGCGTTTATGGCAAGAAGCCTGATACAATAGCGTCTTTAAAGTTATTTATTGAAGAGGAGATTGCGCGGATATCAGCTGACATGATTACACGTGTTACACAATCAGTGGTTAATCGCTTCCAGCGATTGATAGAGAGAAACGGACGACAATTAACAAAATAAACATATTTCATGTTTGTTTCATTTTATATTTCAATGTATGGTACTTAAATATACGTGTATTGCTAATATCGTTTTTCTTTAAAATGTTACCTGACTTTTTGACCACCCTGTAGATGCGTGCACGTTCATCTGGAATGTGGATAAATTAATGACTGAGGGAAGGTTTAATATCTGGAGATCATCGTGATTGGTTAAGAATAAAATTGTCTCAATTCGTGATTGTGCTGGGTTAGGTCGGCAATTCTCTAGATTAAATGTAGTTTTCTGATTAAAGATGGCCCACGATACATGTGGTAGGAAGAGTAAAAAATAGAGGAGGGAAGACGGAGGAAGAGATAGTATACCTCCAACTTAAAAATAAAAGAAGAAGAATCAAAATGAAAAAGAAACTCGACTTATATGTGCTATGCATTATAGTTGTGCTTTTCACGGGGTTATTCAGATTATATTGAGCAACATTGTTGTTTGTGTATTGAAACAATACATGTACAAAAGTGTCCTTTGTTGTTGCGAAGACTTTTCCAGTCTTTTCCTGTGTGAAATTGCATCAGAACTGGTTTTTATTGGTTTCCACAAAAATAATAAGAACGACAATCAGGAAGATGAAGAAAAAACTTATACACTACTGATCAAAAATTTAAGACCACGTAAAAATCTTTTTTAACAAAAACTTTTTTAAAGATAGATTTTAAACTCTTTTTTTTTTTTTTTTTTACAAAGGCATCACCACATTATCAAGGCCCAGAGGCCACTCAAGGATAAGGGTTAAAGAGTGTACAGTAGAAGTTGGTCAATATAGTAATCATTAGTAATGAAAATTTGGTAAATTTAATAACTTATATGGAACGGCTCATCAAGAACTTATTTACTTTAGACTTGAACAAAACCATATTGTAGTCAGCCGGAAAGCAGGAAAACGGAAGACAATTCCACAGGCGTGCAGTTCTAAGAAAGAAGCTTTGTTCATGGAATCTACGTTTAGGTTTAGGCACAGATAAAGAGTGGGGGAAATTATTGATAGTGTTTACAGCTAGACGAGTGTTTCTTGTGAAAGTTTGGCGAGGGGGGACCATAGATTGAAGCTCAGTTGAACACTTTCCATGAAAATAACGATACATCAGAGACAAACTCGCAACATCTCTTCTGTGAGATAGAGGTTGCAAGGAGGAGAAAAGGACATCTCCTACGAGGCTACGAAGTCTATTTTGAACTCTATCAAGGCAGGACAAGTTCTTTCTAGCAGCTCCTGCCCAGATGTGGCAACAGTATTCCATCCTTGGACGTACCTGGCTCTTATATAGATAGAGAATAGCATCAGCAGTGAGATATCTACTGGATCGATAGAAAGATCCCACCATTTTTCCAGCGGCCTTGGCAACAGATTTGATATACGTGTTCCATTTAAGATCAGGAGTAATGGTCAAGCCCAGAAGCTTGTCAAAACTTGAGGCCTCCTGAAGACGAGAGCCATTCATTTCAATTGATGACAAATGTGGATTAGAATGTTGATGATGTAAAGAGAGAAGCTTGGTTTTAGATGCATTAAAAGTAACCAGCCACTCCTTTCCCCATTGTACTACGTGCTCAAGATCAGAGGAGAGAGAATTGGAGAGAACTTGGTCGTTTACTGTCTTAGATGTGGTACCATAAATGGTAGTGTCGTCAGCATAAATGTCTACAAATGATGTAAGGATATGATTTGGAAGATCATTAATGTAGATCAGGAAAAGAGTTGGGCCCAGGATGGATCCCTGAGGGACACCGGCATTAATATTGTGAGCTTCTGATTTTTGCCCCTCAACTACTACTCTTATGAATCTATCAGAAAGAAATGATTTAATAATTGAGAAGACTTTTCCAGCTATACCATAGCTAGCGATCTTATGAAGTAAACCTTTATGCCATACCCTATCAAAGGCTTTAGATATGTCAAGAGCAATTGCCCTAGAAAGATTGCCACCGTCGAGAGATTTGCTAATCCTATGCGATATAACTGTAAGGACATCTGCTGTAGATCTAGCAGAACGGAAACCATATTGAGTGTCACTAAGAAGGTTATTTTTGTTGAGATGTTTGATTACTTCTGTATTTAATACAGATTCTAGCAACTTACTCATGACGCACAGGAGACTTATTGGCCTGTACTGAGAGGGGGATGAGCGATCACCTGAATTCTTAAATACAGGGCATACTGATGAGATTTTCCAGGGAGATGGGAAACTATTCTCCTTAAGACAACGTTTAAACAGTTTTGTAAGTATGGGCGCTAGTTCAGGTTGAAGTTTTTTGAGTACTATAATTGGAATACCATCAGGGCCAGTTGCTTTACTGGAATCAAGGTTTTTGATTAGCTTGGCAACATCACGTACAGATATACGTATATCACATAGCGTGTTTTCTGATACAAGAGGAAATATTGGGGGTTGGCGGTCTTGGTCGCAAAGGGTAGAATTAGCTGCAAAGTTCTTGACAAAGAGTTTGGCTTTGTCTGATGCTGACGAGATTACCTCAGATCCATTGATAATAGTTGGGATGGAGCACACGCTTCTGTTCAGGATTCTGTTTGCTATTTGCCAAAACTGGTGGGAACCAAGCCGCTGCTCAGCTACTTTGGACTTAACAGATTGAGCATACAACTCTCTTGCGTTCCTTATTACTTTCTTACAATGGTTGCTGGCAGTCCTGAAAACGGCTTTAGTTTCCATACATCTATTACGTTTGAAGCAGTGGAAAAAGTGATTTCTGTGCGCAATGGCAGCAGCACATTCTGGAGAGAACCATGGCTGGCTGTTAGGTTTTTGCTGAAATTTTTTAGAGGGTATGAAATGGTCAATACCTACAATTAACCATTCAGTTAGGTCTAATACTATAGAGGACACATCCTTTTTAAACATGGAATGCAGAGGTAGATCAGATATAAATGTACGGAAGCTATCCCAGTCAGCCTTAGTGTATCGATATACTGTACGATGAAGAGGTACGTCTGGGGACTTATTACATTTCATTTTTATCTTAATTGATACAACAGAGTGGTCGGAAGATCCAAGAGGCGACAGAACAGAAACTGAACATAGTTCAGGGCAAGTTGTGAGAAAAAGGTCTAGTAGGCTCGCATACTGGCCGTCATTATCGGGCACACGGGTAGGTTCCTGAACAATCTGAGTGAGGTCATAGGCAATGGAGAAATCATGACAGAACCTCCCCTCATCATCGATCTTGTTTGAGTGGGTCAACCATTCGACGTTGTGAACATTGAAGTCCCCACATACGTGAATGTTAGCTGAAGGATAAGTAGAAAGGACTTGGTCAATTTTCTCAGATATGCTTTGAAAGATAGTAACTCCGCTGTTGTGGGGGCGATAGAGAGTAAATATAAATGCAGTAGTGTGAGCTAAAGCAACCCGGAAGCACATATAAGGTAAGTTAGGATCTTCCCTGGAGATGTCCCTCCCACATGGAAAGCTATCTTTAATATAGGCACATATTCCATGCCCATGGCGATCTTGGGGGTCAGATTTAGAAGTTAAGTTAGAGTATCCTGTAATTGCAAACTCATCAAGGGAAATAGCCTGTCCAATGCCAGTTTCACTTAAAAATAAAAGGTCTGGTTTAGTCTCCTGTAATTGGGTTTCAACCTCTGGAAGGTTAGAACGTAGACCCCTGATGTTGGAGAAGGAGACATGGTAGTAGGGGTCTACGTTGGAAGTTGGAGAACCGGGTTAAATCGTGTATTTTTTCTTGAAACTTGTCATGATGAAATTTTGGAATTTGTGGACTAGGTCGACAGATTTACTTAGAGCAGGACAGAGAGGGGAAACTAAGAGAGAAAAAGAAACGAAGAATTTTTTTTTTTTTGTACCACATGATAAGGTAAAGCCGTAACAATTACCCACTAGTATGGCATCGAGAGGCCCCACCAGAAGCTACTGCATGGTCCAGATTCCATTCACCAAATGGCAATACAGCAGCCCCAGTACTTTGCACCTGCTGATAGGACAGCCTCCTTAGTGGTTAATCCAAGGTTCGGGTCCCTGACTATCAGGCGGATAACGTCAGCCCAGACAAAACGTTTACCTCCAGCACCCTTACTAGTGACATGGCTACAAGGATAGACATAGAAACAGAAAATTTCCACCAACTCTGCCAACTGTTCGCGCAAAAATACTGCCAACCTAGAAAACAGCTTTTTCTTCTCCCTTTGTCAGAAAAATCACTCATTTAAAAATGAGGACTGAGGGACAAATAAGAAGAAGCGAGAGTAACAGGAGCTGCCGATAACGCATCCACAATGCGTTTTCTACTCTCCATTAAAAAAAAAAAAAAAAATAAGTAAATAAATAAATAAATAAACAAAAAATAACTATTAAGTATTGTACTTAATAAAAGTCCAACGGACCTGTTTAAGGGAAAGTATGGTGATAGATTCCCCTCCCACGAACTAAAAATGAGTACAATTAGGTAATCTATTTTTGCAATCAACTCGGTAGATAAATAAACATTTATGGACGAGAAAAAAAAAAAAAAAAAAAAAAAAAAAAAAATTAAAGCTAGCATTTAATACAACAGAAATACATAAATTAAATACTGAAATAAAATGTAGTTATTAATATTTGAATCTTAAAATAAAAAGTGCGAATTAATAGAGAAAATCACTTATCACAACAACGCATTCCGTCTCCAAACTAGTGAAGAATTTAACTTTTAATAGCGTTCAGAAGATTTTTTTTTTTTAAATTAACCGTTAAGAGAAAGCGTGATTTTATTCTGAACTTTAACTAATCACGTTTTAAGCAACTTATGATATAAAACAAAATCGGATGGGGGGGGGTTTCTTCCGAAGGTTAGTTGGTGACGTTATAAGTAATTGCGAGATAAGATGGGAGCCAGAAATTAGGGGTGGGGGACTGAAAATGATAATATAATGGATTCATTATACAATATTTAAGATCAACTTGGTAGATAAACATTTATGGACGAGAAAAAAAAAAAAAAAAAAAAAAAAATTAGAGCTAGCATTTAATACAACAGAAATACATAAATTAAATACTGAAATAAAATGTAGTTATTAATATTTGAATCTTAAAATAAAAAGTGCGAATTAATAGAGAAAATCACTTATCACAACAACGCATTCCGTCTCCAAACTAGTGAAGAATTTAACTTTTAATAGCGTTCAGAAGATTTTTTTTTTTAAATTAACCGTTAAGAGAAAGCGTGATTTTATTCTGAACTTTAACTAATCACGTTTTAAGCAACTTATGATATAAAACAAAATCGGATGGGGGGGGGGGGGTTCTTCCGAAGGTTAGTTGGTGACGTTATAAGTAATTGCGAGATAAGATGGGAGCCAGAAATTAGGGGTGGGGGACTGAAAATGATAATATAATGGATTCATTATACAATATTTAAGATCAACTTGGTAGATAAACATTTATGGACGAGAAAAAAAAAAAAAAAAAAAAAAAAAAAAAAAAAAATTAAAGCTAGCATTTAATACAACAGAAATACATAAATTAAATACTGAAATAAAATGTAGTTATTAATATTTGAATCTTAAAATAAAAAGTGCGAATTAATAGAGAAAATCACTTATCACAACAACGCATTCCGTCTCCAAACTAGTGAAGAATTTAACTTTTAATAGCGTTCAGAAGATTTTTTTTTTTTAATTAACCGTTAAGAGAAAGCGTGATTTTATTCTGAACTTTAACTAATCACGTTTTAAGCAACTTATGATATAAAACAAAATCGGATGGGGGGGGGGGTCTTCCGAAGGTTAGTTGGTGACGTTATAAGTAATTGCGAGATAAGATGGGAGCCAGAAATTAGGGGTGGGGGACTGAAAATGATAATATAATGGATTCATTATACAATATTTAAGATCAACTTGGTAGATAAACATTTATGGACGAGAAAAAAAAAAAAAAAAAAAAAATTAAAGCTAGCATTTAATACAACAGAAATACATAAATTAAATACTGAAATAAAATGTAGTTATTAATATTTGAATCTTAAAATAAAAAGTGCGAATTAATAGAGAAAATCACTTATCACAACAACGCATTCCGTCTCCAAACTAGTGAAGAATTTAACTTTTAATAGCGTTCAGAAGATTTTTTTTTTTAAATTAACCGTTAAGAGAAAGCGTGATTTTATTCTGAACTTTAACTAATCACGTTTTAAGCAACTTATGATATAAAACAAAATCGGATGGGGGGGGGTTCTTCCGAAGGTTAGTTGGTGACGTTATAAGTAATTGCGAGATAAGATGGGAGCCAGAAATTAGGGGTGGGGGACTGAAAATGATAATATAATGGATTCATTATACAATATTTAAGATCAACTTGGTAGATAAACATTTATGGACGAGAAAAAAAAAAAAAAAAAAAAAAAAAAATTAAAGCTAGCATTTAATACAACAGAAATACATAAATTAAATACTGAAATAAAATGTAGTTATTAATATTTGAATCTTAAAATAAAAAGTGCGAATTAATAGAGAAAATCACTTATCACAACAACGCATTCCGTCTCCAAACTAGTGAAGAATTTAACTTTTAATAGCGTTCAGAAGATTTTTTTTTTTAAATTAACCGTTAAGAGAAAGCGTGATTTTATTCTGAACTTTAACTAATCACGTTTTAAGCAACTTATGATATAAAACAAAATCGGATGGGGGGGGGGTTTCTTCCGAAGGTTAGTTGGTGACGTTATAAGTAATTGCGAGATAAGATGGGAGCCAGAAATTAGGGGTGGGGGACTGAAAATGATAATATAATGGATTCATTATACAATATTTAAGATCAACTTGGTAGATAAACATTTATGGACGAGAAAAAAAAAAAAAAAAAAAAAAAAAAAAATTAAAGCTAGCATTTAATACAACAGAAATACATAAATTAAATACTGAAATAAAATGTAGTTATTAATATTTGAATCTTAAAATAAAAAGTGCGAATTAATAGAGAAAATCACTTATCACAACAACGCATTCCGTCTCCAAACTAGTGAAGAATTTAACTTTTAATAGCGTTCAGAAGATTTTTTTTTTTTAATTAACCGTTAAGAGAAAGCGTGATTTTATTCTGAACTTTAACTAATCACGTTTTAAGCAACTTATGATATAAAACAAAATCGGATGGGGGGGGGGTTCTTCCGAAGGTTAGTTGGTGACGTTATAAGTAATTGCGAGATAAGATGGGAGCCAGAAATTAGGGGTGGGGGACTGAAAATGATAATATAATGGATTCATTATACAATATTTAAGATCAACTTGGTAGATAAACATTTATGGACGAGAAAAAAAAAAAAAAAAAAAAAAAAAAAATTAAAGCTAGCATTTAATACAACAGAAATACATAAATTAAATACTGAAATAAAATGTAGTTATTAATATTTGAATCTTAAAATAAAAAGTGCGAATTAATAGAGAAAATCACTTATCACAACAACGCATTCCGTCTCCAAACTAGTGAAGAATTTAACTTTTAATAGCGTTCAGAAGATTTTTTTTTTTAAATTAACCGTTAAGAGAAAGCGTGATTTTATTCTGAACTTTAACTAATCACGTTTTAAGCAACTTATGATATAAAACAAAATCGGATGGGGGGGGGGTTCTTCCGAAGGTTAGTTGGTGACGTTATAAGTAATTGCGAGATAAGATGGGAGCCAGAAATTAGGGGTGGGGGACTGAAAATGATAATATAATGGATTCATTATACAATATTTAAGATCAACTTGGTAGATAAACATTTATGGACGAGAAAAAAAAAAAAAAAAAAAAAAAAAAAATTAAAGCTAGCATTTAATACAACAGAAATACATAAATTAAATACTGAAATAAAATGTAGTTATTAATATTTGAATCTTAAAATAAAAAGTGCGAATTAATAGAGAAAATCACTTATCACAACAACGCATTCCGTCTCCAAACTAGTGAAGAATTTAACTTTTAATAGCGTTCAGAAGATTTTTTTTTTTAAATTAACCGTTAAGAGAAAGCGTGATTTTATTCTGAACTTTAACTAATCACGTTTTAAGCAACTTATGATATAAAACAAAATCGGATGGGGGGGGGGGTTTCTTCCGAAGGTTAGTTGGTGACGTTATAAGTAATTGCGAGATAAGATGGGAGCCAGAAATTAGGGGTGGGGGACTGAAAATGATAATATAATGGATTCATTATACAATATTTAAGATCAACTTGGTAGATAAACATTTATGGACGAGAAAAAAAAAAAAAAAAAAATTAAAGCTAGCATTTAATACAACAGAAATACATAAATTAAATACTGAAATAAAATGTAGTTATTAATATTTGAATCTTAAAATAAAAAGTGCGAATTAATAGAGAAAATCACTTATCACAACAACGCATTCCGTCTCCAAACTAGTGAAGAATTTAACTTTTAATAGCGTTCAGAAGATTTTTTTTTTTTTAAATTAACCGTTAAGAGAAAGCGTGATTTTATTCTGAACTTTAACTAATCACGTTTTAAGCAACTTATGATATAAAACAAAATCGGATGGGGGGGGGGTTCTTCCGAAGGTTAGTTGGTGACGTTATAAGTAATTGCGAGATAAGATGGGAGCCAGAAATTAGGGGTGGGGGACTGAAAATGATAATATAATGGATTCATTATACAATATTTAAGATCAACTTGGTAGATAAACATTTATGGACGAGAAAAAAAAAAAAAAAAAAAAAAAAAAAAAAATTAAAGCTAGCATTTAATACAACAGAAATACATAAATTAAATACTGAAATAAAATGTAGTTATTAATATTTGAATCTTAAAATAAAAAGTGCGAATTAATAGAGAAAATCACTTATCACAACAACGCATTCCGTCTCCAAACTAGTGAAGAATTTAACTTTTAATAGCGTTCAGAAGATTTTTTTTTTTAAATTAACCGTTAAGAGAAAGCGTGATTTTATTCTGAACTTTAACTAATCACGTTTTAAGCAACTTATGATATAAAACAAAATCGGATGGGGGGGGGTTTCTTCCGAAGGTTAGTTGGTGACGTTATAAGTAATTGCGAGATAAGATGGGAGCCAGAAATTAGGGGTGGGGGACTGAAAATGATAATATAATGGATTCATTATACAATATTTAAGATCAACTTGGTAGATAAACATTTATGGACGAGAAAAAAAAAAAAAAAAAAAAAAAAAAATTAAAGCTAGCATTTAATACAACAGAAATACATAAATTAAATACTGAAATAAAATGTAGTTATTAATATTTGAATCTTAAAATAAAAAGTGCGAATTAATAGAGAAAATCACTTATCACAACAACGCATTCCGTCTCCAAACTAGTGAAGAATTTAACTTTTAATAGCGTTCAGAAGATTTTTTTTTTTAAATTAACCGTTAAGAGAAAGCGTGATTTTATTCTGAACTTTAACTAATCACGTTTTAAGCAACTTATGATATAAAACAAAATCGGATGGGGGGGGGGGTTTCTTCCGAAGGTTAGTTGGTGACGTTATAAGTAATTGCGAGATAAGATGGGAGCCAGAAATTAGGGGTGGGGGACTGAAAATGATAATATAATGGATTCATTATACAATATTTAAGATCAACTTGGTAGATAAACATTTATGGACGAGAAAAAAAAAAAAAAAAAAAAAAAAAAAATTAAAGCTAGCATTTAATACAACAGAAATACATAAATTAAATACTGAAATAAAATGTAGTTATTAATATTTGAATCTTAAAATAAAAAGTGCGAATTAATAGAGAAAATCACTTATCACAACAACGCATTCCGTCTCCAAACTAGTGAAGAATTTAACTTTTAATAGCGTTCAGAAGATTTTTTTTTTTTAAATTAACCGTTAAGAGAAAGCGTGATTTTATTCTGAACTTTAACTAATCACGTTTTAAGCAACTTATGATATAAAACAAAATCGGATGGGGGGGGGGTTTCTTCCGAAGGTTAGTTGGTGACGTTATAAGTAATTGCGAGATAAGATGGGAGCCAGAAATTAGGGGTGGGGGACTGAAAATGATAATATAATGGATTCATTATACAATATTTAAGATCAACTTGGTAGATAAACATTTATGGACGAGAAAAAAAAAAAAAAAAAAAAAAAAAAAAAATTAAAGCTAGCATTTAATACAACAGAAATACATAAATTAAATACTGAAATAAAATGTAGTTATTAATATTTGAATCTTAAAATAAAAAGTGCGAATTAATAGAGAAAATCACTTATCACAACAACGCATTCCGTCTCCAAACTAGTGAAGAATTTAACTTTTAATAGCGTTCAGAAGATTTTTTTTTTTAAATTAACCGTTAAGAGAAAGCGTGATTTTATTCTGAACTTTAACTAATCACGTTTTAAGCAACTTATGATATAAAACAAAATCGGATGGGGGGGGGTTCTTCCGAAGGTTAGTTGGTGACGTTATAAGTAATTGCGAGATAAGATGGGAGCCAGAAATTAGGGGTGGGGGACTGAAAATGATAATATAATGGATTCATTATACAATATTTAAGATCAACTTGGTAGATAAACATTTATGGACGAGAAAAAAAAAAAAAAAAAAAAAAAAAAAAAAAAATTAAAGCTAGCATTTAATACAACAGAAATACATAAATTAAATACTGAAATAAAATGTAGTTATTAATATTTGAATCTTAAAATAAAAAGTGCGAATTAATAGAGAAAATCACTTATCACAACAACGCATTCCGTCTCCAAACTAGTGAAGAATTTAACTTTTAATAGCGTTCAGAAGATTTTTTTTTTTAAATTAACCGTTAAGAGAAAGCGTGATTTTATTCTGAACTTTAACTAATCACGTTTTAAGCAACTTATGATATAAAACAAAATCGGATGGGGGGGGGGTTCTTCCGAAGGTTAGTTGGTGACGTTATAAGTAATTGCGAGATAAGATGGGAGCCAGAAATTAGGGGTGGGGGACTGAAAATGATAATATAATGGATTCATTATACAATATTTAAGATCAACTTGGTAGATAAACATTTATGGACGAGAAAAAAAAAAAAAAAAAAAAAAAAAAAAATTAAAGCTAGCATTTAATACAACAGAAATACATAAATTAAATACTGAAATAAAATGTAGTTATTAATATTTGAATCTTAAAATAAAAAGTGCGAATTAATAGAGAAAATCACTTATCACAACAACGCATTCCGTCTCCAAACTAGTGAAGAATTTAACTTTTAATAGCGTTCAGAAGATTTTTTTTTTTAAATTAACCGTTAAGAGAAAGCGTGATTTTATTCTGAACTTTAACTAATCACGTTTTAAGCAACTTATGATATAAAACAAAATCGGATGGGGGGGGGGTTCTTCCGAAGGTTAGTTGGTGACGTTATAAGTAATTGCGAGATAAGATGGGAGCCAGAAATTAGGGGTGGGGGACTGAAAATGATAATATAATGGATTCATTATACAATATTTAAGATCAACTTGGTAGATAAACATTTATGGACGAGAAAAAAAAAAAAAAAAAAAAAAAAAAATTAAAGCTAGCATTTAATACAACAGAAATACATAAATTAAATACTGAAATAAAATGTAGTTATTAATATTTGAATCTTAAAATAAAAAGTGCGAATTAATAGAGAAAATCACTTATCACAACAACGCATTCCGTCTCCAAACTAGTGAAGAATTTAACTTTTAATAGCGTTCAGAAGATTTTTTTTTTTAAATTAACCGTTAAGAGAAAGCGTGATTTTATTCTGAACTTTAACTAATCACGTTTTAAGCAACTTATGGTATAAAACAAAATCGGATGGGGGGGGGGGTTTCTTCCGAAGGTTAGTTGGTGACGTTATAAGTAATTGCGAGATAAGATGGGAGCCAGAAATTAGGGGTGGGGGACTGAAAATGATAATATAATGGATTCATTATACAATATTTAAGATCAACTTGGTAGATAAACATTTATGGACGAGAAAAAAAAAAAAAAAAAAAAAAATTAAAGCTAGCATTTAATACAACAGAAATACATAAATTAAATACTGAAATAAAATGTAGTTATTAATATTTGAATCTTAAAATAAAAAGTGCGAATTAATAGAGAAAATCACTTATCACAACAACGCATTCCGTCTCCAAACTAGTGAAGAATTTAACTTTTAATAGCGTTCAGAAGATTTTTTTTTTTAAATTAACCGTTAAGAGAAAGCGTGATTTTATTCTGAACTTTAACTAATCACGTTTTAAGCAACTTATGATATAAAACAAAATCGGATGGGGGGGGGGGTTTCTTCCGAAGGTTAGTTGGTGACGTTATAAGTAATTGCGAGATAAGATGGGAGCCAGAAATTAGGGGTGGGGGACTGAAAATGATAATATAATGGATTCATTATACAATATTTAAGATCAACTTGGTAGATAAACATTTATGGACGAGAAAAAAAAAAAAAAAAAAAAAAAAAATTAAAGCTAGCATTTAATACAACAGAAATACATAAATTAAATACTGAAATAAAATGTAGTTATTAATATTTGAATCTTAAAATAAAAAGTGCGAATTAATAGAGAAAATCACTTATCACAACAACGCATTCCGTCTCCAAACTAGTGAAGAATTTAACTTTTAATAGCGTTCAGAAGATTTTTTTTTTTAAATTAACCGTTAAGAGAAAGCGTGATTTTATTCTGAACTTTAACTAATCACGTTTTAAGCAACTTATGATATAAAACAAAATCGGATGGGGGGGGGGGTTTCTTCCGAAGGTTAGTTGGTGACGTTATAAGTAATTGCGAGATAAGATGGGAGCCAGAAATTAGGGGTGGGGGACTGAAAATGATAATATAATGGATTCATTATACAATATTTAAGATCAACTTGGTAGATAAACATTTATGGACGAGAAAAAAAAAAAAAAAAAAAAAAAAAAAAAAAATTAAAGCTAGCATTTAATACAACAGAAATACATAAATTAAATACTGAAATAAAATGTAGTTATTAATATTTGAATCTTAAAATAAAAAGTGCGAATTAATAGAGAAAATCACTTATCACAACAACGCATTCCGTCTCCAAACTAGTGAAGAATTTAACTTTTAATAGCGTTCAGAAGATTTTTTTTTTTAAATTAACCGTTAAGAGAAAGCGTGATTTTATTCTGAACTTTAACTAATCACGTTTTAAGCAACTTATGATATAAAACAAAATCGGATGGGGGGGGGGGTTCTTCCGAAGGTTAGTTGGTGACGTTATAAGTAATTGCGAGATAAGATGGGAGCCAGAAATTAGGGGTGGGGGACTGAAAATGATAATATAATGGATTCATTATACAATATTTAAGATCAACTTGGTAGATAAACATTTATGGACGAGAAAAAAAAAAAAAAAAAAAAAAAAAAAAAATTAAAGCTAGCATTTAATACAACAGAAATACATAAATTAAATACTGAAATAAAATGTAGTTATTAATATTTGAATCTTAAAATAAAAAGTGCGAATTAATAGAGAAAATCACTTATCACAACAACGCATTCCGTCTCCAAACTAGTGAAGAATTTAACTTTTAATAGCGTTCAGAAGATTTTTTTTTTTAAATTAACCGTTAAGAGAAAGCGTGATTTTATTCTGAACTTTAACTAATCACGTTTTAAGCAACTTATGATATAAAACAAAATCGGATGGGGGGGGGGGTTTCTTCCGAAGGTTAGTTGGTGACGTTATAAGTAATTGCCAGATAAGATGGGAGCCAGAAATTAGGGGTGGGGGACTGAAAATGATAATATAATGGATTCATTATACAATATTTAAGATCAACTTGGTAGATAAACATTTATGGACGAGAAAAAAAAAAAAAAAAAAAAAAAAAAAAAATTAAAGCTAGCATTTAATACAACAGAAATACATAAATTAAATACTGAAATAAAATGTAGTTATTAATATTTGAATCTTAAAATAAAAAGTGCGAATTAATAGAGAAAATCACTTATCACAACAACGCATTCCGTCTCCAAACTAGTGAAGAATTTAACTTTTAATAGCGTTCAGAAGATTTTTTTTTTAAATTAACCGTTAAGAGAAAGCGTGATTTTATTCTGAACTTTAACTAATCACGTTTTAAGCAACTTATGATATAAAACAAAATCGGATGGGGGGGGGGTTCTTCCGAAGGTTAGTTGGTGACGTTATAAGTAATTGCGAGATAAGATGGGAGCCAGAAATTAGGGGTGGGGGACTGAAAATGATAATATAATGGATTCATTATACAATATTTAAGATCAACTTGGTAGATAAACATTTATGGACGAGAAAAAAAAAAAAAAAAAAAAAAAAAAAAAAAAATTAAAGCTAGCATTTAATACAACAGAAATACATAAATTAAATACTGAAATAAAATGTAGTTATTAATATTTGAATCTTAAAATAAAAAGTGCGAATTAATAGAGAAAATCACTTATCACAACAACGCATTCCGTCTCCAAACTAGTGAAGAATTTAACTTTTAATAGCGTTCAGAAGATTTTTTTTTTTAAATTAACCGTTAAGAGAAAGCGTGATTTTATTCTGAACTTTAACTAATCACGTTTTAAGCAACTTATGATATAAAACAAAATCGGATGGGGGGGGGGTTTCTTCCGAAGGTTAGTTGGTGACGTTATAAGTAATTGCGAGATAAGATGGGAGCCAGAAATTAGGGGTGGGGGACTGAAAATGATAATATAATGGATTCATTATACAATATTTAAGATCAACTTGGTAGATAAACATTTATGGACGAGAAAAAAAAAAAAAAAAAAAAATTAAAGCTAGCATTTAATACAACAGAAATACATAAATTAAATACTGAAATAAAATGTAGTTATTAATATTTGAATCTTAAAATAAAAAGTGCGAATTAATAGAGAAAATCACTTATCACAACAACGCATTCCGTCTCCAAACTAGTGAAGAATTTAACTTTTAATAGCGTTCAGAAGATTTTTTTTTTTAAATTAACCGTTAAGAGAAAGCGTGATTTTATTCTGAACTTTAACTAATCACGTTTTAAGCAACTTATGATATAAAACAAAATCGGATGGGGGGGGGTTCTTCCGAAGGTTAGTTGGTGACGTTATAAGTAATTGCGAGATAAGATGGGAGCCAGAAATTAGGGGTGGGGGACTGAAAATGATAATATAATGGATTCATTATACAATATTTAAGATCAACTTGGTAGATAAACATTTATGGACGAGAAAAAAAAAAAAAAAAAAAAAAAAAAAAAAAAAATTAAAGCTAGCATTTAATACAACAGAAATACATAAATTAAATACTGAAATAAAATGTAGTTATTAATATTTGAATCTTAAAATAAAAAGTGCGAATTAATAGAGAAAATCACTTATCACAACAACGCATTCCGTCTCCAAACTAGTGAAGAATTTAACTTTTAATAGCGTTCAGAAGATTTTTTTTTTAAATTAACCGTTAAGAGAAAGCGTGATTTTATTCTGAACTTTAACTAATCACGTTTTAAGCAACTTATGATATAAAAAAAAAATCGGATGGGGGGGGGGTTTCTTCCGAAGGTTAGTTGGTGACGTTATAAGTAATTGCGAGATAAGATGGGAGCCAGAAATTAGGGGTGGGGGACTGAAAATGATAATATAATGGATTCATTATACAATATTTAAGATCAACTTGGTAGATAAACATTTATGGACGAGAAAAAAAAAAAAAAAAAAAAAAAAAAATTAAAGCTAGCATTTAATACAACAGAAATACATAAATTAAATACTGAAATAAAATGTAGTTATTAATATTTGAATCTTAAAATAAAAAGTGCGAATTAATAGAGAAAATCACTTATCACAACAACGCATTCCGTCTCCAAACTAGTGAAGAATTTAACTTTTAATAGCGTTCAGAAGATTTTTTTTTTTAAATTAACCGTTAAGAGAAAGCGTGATTTTATTCTGAACTTTAACTAATCACGTTTTAAGCAACTTATGATATAAAACAAAATCGGATGGGGGGGGGGGTTTCTTCCGAAGGTTAGTTGGTGACGTTATAAGTAATTGCGAGATAAGATGGGAGCCAGAAATTAGGGGTGGGGGACTGAAAATGATAATATAATGGATTCATTATACAATATTTAAGATCAACTTGGTAGATAAACATTTATGGACGAGAAAAAAAAAAAAAAAAAAAAAAAAAAAAATTAAAGCTAGCATTTAATACAACAGAAATACATAAATTAAATACTGAAATAAAATGTAGTTATTAATATTTGAATCTTAAAATAAAAAGTGCGAATTAATAGAGAAAATCACTTATCACAACAACGCATTCCGTCTCCAAACTAGTGAAGAATTTAACTTTTAATAGCGTTCAGAAGATTTTTTTTTTTAAATTAACCGTTAAGAGAAAGCGTGATTTTATTCTGAACTTTAACTAATCACGTTTTAAGCAACTTATGATATAAAACAAAATCGGATGGGGGGGGGGTTTCTTCCGAAGGTTAGTTGGTGACGTTATAAGTAATTGCGAGATAAGATAGGAGCCAGAAATTAGGGGTGGGGGACTGAAAATGATAATATAATGGATTCATTATACAATATTTAAGATCAACTTGGTAGATAAACATTTATGGACGAGAAAAAAAAAAAAAAAAAAAAAAAAAAATTAAAGCTAGCATTTAATACAACAGAAATACATAAATTAAATACTGAAATAAAATGTAGTTATTAATATTTGAATCTTAAAATAAAAAGTGCGAATTAATAGAGAAAATCACTTATCACAACAACGCATTCCGTCTCCAAACTAGTGAAGAATTTAACTTTTAATAGCGTTCAGAAGATTTTTTTTTTTAAATTAACCGTTAAGAGAAAGCGTGATTTTATTCTGAACTTTAACTAATCACGTTTTAAGCAACTTATGATATAAAACAAAATCGGATGGGGGGGGGGGTTCTTCCGAAGGTTAGTTGGTGACGTTATAAGTAATTGCGAGATAAGATGGGAGCCAGAAATTAGGGGTGGGGGACTGAAAATGATAATATAATGGATTCATTATACAATATTTAAGATCAACTTGGTAGATAAACATTTATGGACGAGAAAAAAAAAAAAAAAAAAATTAAAGCTAGCATTTAATACAACAGAAATACATAAATTAAATACTGAAATAAAATGTAGTTATTAATATTTGAATCTTAAAATAAAAAGTGCGAATTAATAGAGAAAATCACTTATCACAACAACGCATTCCGTCTCCAAACTAGTGAAGAATTTAACTTTTAATAGCGTTCAGAAGATTTTTTTTTTTAAATTAACCGTTAAGAGAAAGCGTGATTTTATTCTGAACTTTAACTAATCACGTTTTAAGCAACTTATGATATAAAACAAAATCGGATGGGGGGGGGGTTTCTTCCGAAGGTTAGTTGGTGACGTTATAAGTAATTGCGAGATAAGATGGGAGCCAGAAATTAGGGGTGGGGGACTGAAAATGATAATATAATGGATTCATTATACAATATTTAAGATCAACTTGGTAGATAAACATTTATGGACGAGAAAAAAAAAAAAAAAAAAAAAAAAATTAAAGCTAGCATTTAATACAACAGAAATACATAAATTAAATACTGAAATAAAATGTAGTTATTAATATTTGAATCTTAAAATAAAAAGTGCGAATTAATAGAGAAAATCACTTATCACAACAACGCATTCCGTCTCCAAACTAGTGAAGAATTTAACTTTTAATAGCGTTCAGAAGATTTTTTTTTTTAAATTAACCGTTAAGAGAAAGCGTGATTTTATTCTGAACTTTAACTAATCACGTTTTAAGCAACTTATGATATAAAACAAAATCGGATGGGGGGGGGGGTTCTTCCGAAGGTTAGTTGGTGACGTTATAAGTAATTGCGAGATAAGATGGGAGCCAGAAATTAGGGGTGGGGGACTGAAAATGATAATATAATGGATTCATTATACAATATTTAAGATCAACTTGGTAGATAAACATTTATGGACGAGAAAAAAAAAAAAAAAAAATTAAAGCTAGCATTTAATACAACAGAAATACATAAATTAAATACTGAAATAAAATGTAGTTATTAATATTTGAATCTTAAAATAAAAAGTGCGAATTAATAGAGAAAATCACTTATCACAACAACGCATTCCGTCTCCAAACTAGTGAAGAATTTAACTTTTAATAGCGTTCAGAAGATTTTTTTTTTTAAATTAACCGTTAAGAGAAAGCGTGATTTTATTCTGAACTTTAACTAATCACGTTTTAAGCAACTTATGATATAAAACAAAATCGGATGGGGGGGGGTTCTTCCGAAGGTTAGTTGGTGACGTTATAAGTAATTGCCAGATAAGATGGGAGCCAGAAATTAGGGGTGGGGGACTGAAAATGATAATATAATGGATTCATTATACAATATTTAAGATCAACTTGGTAGATAAACATTTATGGACGAGAAAAAAAAAAAAAAAAAAAAAAAAAAATTAAAGCTAGCATTTAATACAACAGAAATACATAAATTAAATACTGAAATAAAATGTAGTTATTAATATTTGAATCTTAAAATAAAAAGTGCGAATTAATAGAGAAAATCACTTATCACAACAACGCATTCCGTCTCCAAACTAGTGAAGAATTTAACTTTTAATAGCGTTCAGAAGATTTTTTTTTTTAAATTAACCGTTAAGAGAAAGCGTGATTTTATTCTGAACTTTAACTAATCACGTTTTAAGCAACTTATGATATAAAACAAAATCGGATGGGGGGGGGTTCTTCCGAAGGTTAGTTGGTGACGTTATAAGTAATTGCGAGATAAGATGGGAGC
The DNA here is from genome assembly GCF_053919585.1 of Euprymna scolopes. Classification (NCBI taxonomy): domain Eukaryota; kingdom Metazoa; phylum Mollusca; class Cephalopoda; order Sepiida; family Sepiolidae; genus Euprymna; species Euprymna scolopes. The sequence goes on from NC_136499.1 coordinate 42,215,461, forward strand.
CAGAAATTAGGGGTGGGGGACTGAAAATGATAATATAATGGATTCATTATACAATATTTAAGATCAACTTGGTAGATAAACATTTATGGACGAGAAAAAAAAAAAATTAAAGCTAGCATTTAATACAACAGAAATACATAAATTAAATACTGAAATAAAATGTAGTTATTAATATTTGAATCTTAAAATAAAAAGTGCGAATTAATAGAGAAAATCACTTATCACAACAACGCATTCCGTCTCCAAACTAGTGAAGAATTTAACTTTTAATAGCGTTCAGAAGATTTTTTTTTTTAAATTAACCGTTAAGAGAAAGCGTGATTTTATTCTGAACTTTAACTAATCACGTTTTAAGCAACTTATGATATAAAACAAAATCGCATGGGGGGGGGTTTCTTCCGAAGGTTAGTTGGTGACGTTATAAGTAATTGCGAGATAAGATGGGAGCCAGAAATTAGGGGTGGGGGACTGAAAATGATAATATAATGGATTCATTATACAATATTTAAGATCAACTTGGTAGATAAACATTTATGGACGAGAAAAAAAAAAAAAAAAAAAAAAAATTAAAGCTAGCATTTAATACAACAGAAATACATAAATTAAATACTGAAATAAAATGTAGTTATTAATATTTGAATCTTAAAATAAAAAGTGCGAATTAATAGAGAAAATCACTTATCACAACAACGCATTCCGTCTCCAAACTAGTGAAGAATTTAACTTTTAATAGCGTTCAGAAGATTTTTTTTTTTAAATTAACCGTTAAGAGAAAGCGTGATTTTATTCTGAACTTTAACTAATCACGTTTTAAGCAACTTATGATATAAAACAAAATCGGATGGGGGGGGGGTTCTTCCGAAGGTTAGTTGGTGACGTTATAAGTAATTGCGAGATAAGATGGGAGCCAGAAATTAGGGGTGGGGGACTGAAAATGATAATATAATGGATTCATTATACAATATTTAAGATCAACTTGGTAGATAAACATTTATGGACGAGAAAAAAAAAAAAAAAAAAAAAAAAAAATTAAAGCTAGCATTTAATACAACAGAAATACATAAATTAAATACTGAAATAAAATGTAGTTATTAATATTTGAATCTTAAAATAAAAAGTGCGAATTAATAGAGAAAATCACTTATCACAACAACGCATTCCGTCTCCAAACTAGTGAAGAATTTAACTTTTAATAGCGTTCAGAAGATTTTTTTTTTTTAATTAACCGTTAAGAGAAAGCGTGATTTTATTCTGAACTTTAACTAATCACGTTTTAAGCAACTTATGATATAAAACAAAATCGGATGGGGGGGGGGGGTTTCTTCCGAAGGTTAGTTGGTGACGTTATAAGTAATTGCGAGATAAGATGGGAGCCAGAAATTAGGGGTGGGGGACTGAAAATGATAATATAATGGATTCATTATACAATATTTAAGATCAACTTGGTAGATAAACATTTATGGACGAGAAAAAAAAAACAAAAAAAAAAAAATTAAAGCTAGCATTTAATACAACAGAAATACATAAATTAAATACTGAAATAAAATGTAGTTATTAATATTTGAATCTTAAAATAAAAAGTGCGAATTAATAGAGAAAATCACTTATCACAACAACGCATTCCGTCTCCAAACTAGTGAAGAATTTAACTTTTAATAGCGTTCAGAAGATTTTTTTTTTTAAATTAACCGTTAAGAGAAAGCGTGATTTTATTCTGAACTTTAACTAATCACGTTTTAAGCAACTTATGATATAAAACAAAATCGGATGGGGGGGGGGTTTCTTCCGAAGGTTAGTTGGTGACGTTATAAGTAATTGCGAGATAAGATGGGAGCCAGAAATTAGGGGTGGGGGACTGAAAATGATAATATAATGGATTCATTATACAATATTTAAGATCAACTTGGTAGATAAACATTTATGGACGAGAAAAAAAAAAAAAAAAAAAAAAAAATTAAAGCTAGCATTTAATACAACAGAAATACATAAATTAAATACTGAAATAAAATGTAGTTATTAATATTTGAATCTTAAAATAAAAAGTGCGAATTAATAGAGAAAATCACTTATCACAACAACGCATTCCGTCTCCAAACTAGTGAAGAATTTAACTTTTAATAGCGTTCAGAAGATTTTTTTTTTTAAATTAACCGTTAAGAGAAAGCGTGATTTTATTCTGAACTTTAACTAATCACGTTTTAAGCAACTTATGATATAAAACAAAATCGGATGGGGGGGGGGGTTCTTCCGAAGGTTAGTTGGTGACGTTATAAGTAATTGCGAGATAAGATGGGAGCCAGAAATTAGGGGTGGGGGACTGAAAATGATAATATAATGGATTCATTATACAATATTTAAGATCAACTTGGTAGATAAACATTTATGGACGAGAAAAAAAAAAAAAAAAAAAAAAAAAAAAAATTAAAGCTAGCATTTAATACAACAGAAATACATAAATTAAATACTGAAATAAAATGTAGTTATTAATATTTGAATCTTAAAATAAAAAGTGCGAATTAATAGAGAAAATCACTTATCACAACAACGCATTCCGTCTCCAAACTAGTGAAGAATTTAACTTTTAATAGCGTTCAGAAGATTTTTTTTTTTAAATTAACCGTTAAGAGAAAGCGTGATTTTATTCTGAACTTTAACTAATCACGTTTTAAGCAACTTATGATATAAAACAAAATCGGATGGGGGGGGGGTTTCTTCCGAAGGTTAGTTGGTGACGTTATAAGTAATTGCGAGATAAGATGGGAGCCAGAAATTAGGGGTGGGGGACTGAAAATGATAATATAATGGATTCATTATACAATATTTAAGATCAACTTGGTAGATAAACATTTATGGACGAGAAAAAAAAAAAAAAAAAAAAAAAAAAAATTAAAGCTAGCATTTAATACAACAGAAATACATAAATTAAATACTGAAATAAAATGTAGTTATTAATATTTGAATCTTAAAATAAAAAGTGCGAATTAATAGAGAAAATCACTTATCACAACAACGCATTTCGTCTCCAAACTAGTGAAGAATTTAACTTTTAATAGCGTTCAGAAGATTTTTTTTTTTTAAATTAACCGTTAAGAGAAAGCGTGATTTTATTCTGAACTTTAACTAATCACGTTTTAAGCAACTTATGATATAAAACAAAATCGGATGGGGGGGGGGTTTCTTCCGAAGGTTAGTTGGTGACGTTATAAGTAATTGCGAGATAAGATGGGAGCCAGAAATTAGGGGTGGGGGACTGAAAATGATAATATAATGGATTCATTATACAATATTTAAGATCAACTTGGTAGATAAACATTTATGGACGAGAAAAAAAAAAAAAAAAAAAAAAAAAAAAAAAATTAAAGCTAGCATTTAATACAACAGAAATACATAAATTAAATACTGAAATAAAATGTAGTTATTAATATTTGAATCTTAAAATAAAAAGTGCGAATTAATAGAGAAAATCACTTATCACAACAACGCATTCCGTCTCCAAACTAGTGAAGAATTTAACTTTTAATAGCGTTCAGAAGATTTTTTTTTTTAAATTAACCGTTAAGAGAAAGCGTGATTTTATTCTGAACTTTAACTAATCACGTTTTAAGCAACTTATGATATAAAACAAAATCGGATGGGGGGGGGGTTCTTCCGAAGGTTAGTTGGTGACGTTATAAGTAATTGCGAGATAAGATGGGAGCCAGAAATTAGGGGTGGGGGACTGAAAATGATAATATAATGGATTCATTATACAATATTTAAGATCAACTTGGTAGATAAACATTTATGGACGAGAAAAAAAAAAAAAAAAAAAAATTAAAGCTAGCATTTAATACAACAGAAATACATGAATTAAATACTGAAATAAAATGTAGTTATTAATATTTGAATCTTAAAATAAAAAGTGCGAATTAATAGAGAAAATCACTTATCACAACAACGCATTCCGTCTCCAAACTAGTGAAGAATTTAACTTTTAATAGCGTTCAGAAGATTTTTTTTTTTAAATTAACCGTTAAGAGAAAGCGTGATTTTATTCTGAACTTTAACTAATCACGTTTTAAGCAACTTATGATATAAAACAAAATCGGATGGGGGGGGGTTCTTCCGAAGGTTAGTTGGTGACGTTATAAGTAATTGCGAGATAAGATGGGAGCCAGAAATTAGGGGTGGGGGACTGAAAATGATAATATAATGGATTCATTATACAATATTTAAGATCAACTTGGTAGATAAACATTTATGGACGAGAAAAAAAAAAAAAAAAAAAAAAAAAATTAAAGCTAGCATTTAATACAACAGAAATACATAAATTAAATACTGAAATAAAATGTAGTTATTAATATTTGAATCTTAAAATAAAAAGTGCGAATTAATAGAGAAAATCACTTATCACAACAACGCATTCCGTCTCCAAACTAGTGAAGAATTTAACTTTTAATAGCGTTCAGAAGATTTTTTTTTTTAAATTAACCGTTAAGAGAAAGCGTGATTTTATTCTGAACTTTAACTAATCACGTTTTAAGCAACTTATGATATAAAACAAAATCGGATGGGGGGGGGGGTTTCTTCCGAAGGTTAGTTGGTGACGTTATAAGTAATTGCGAGATAAGATGGGAGCCAGAAATTAGGGGTGGGGGACTGAAAATGATAATATAATGGATTCATTATACAATATTTAAGATCAACTTGGTAGATAAACATTTATGGACGAGAAAAAAAAAAAAAAAAAAAAATTAAAGCTAGCATTTAATACAACAGAAATACATGAATTAAATACTGAAATAAAATGTAGTTATTAATATTTGAATCTTAAAATAAAAAGTGCGAATTAATAGAGAAAATCACTTATCACAACAACGCATTCCGTCTCCAAACTAGTGAAGAATTTAACTTTTAATAGCGTTCAGAAGATTTTTTTTTTTAAATTAACCGTTAAGAGAAAGCGTGATTTTATTCTGAACTTTAACTAATCACGTTTTAAGCAACTTATGATATAAAACAAAATCGGATGGGGGGGGGTTCTTCCGAAGGTTAGTTGGTGACGTTATAAGTAATTGCGAGATAAGATGGGAGCCAGAAATTAGGGGTGGGGGACTGAAAATGATAATATAATGGATTCATTATACAATATTTAAGATCAACTTGGTAGATAAACATTTATGGACGAGAAAAAAAAAAAAAAAAAAAAAAAAAATTAAAGCTAGCATTTAATACAACAGAAATACATAAATTAAATACTGAAATAAAATGTAGTTATTAATATTTGAATCTTAAAATAAAAAGTGCGAATTAATAGAGAAAATCACTTATCACAACAACGCATTCCGTCTCCAAACTAGTGAAGAATTTAACTTTTAATAGCGTTCAGAAGATTTTTTTTTTTAAATTAACCGTTAAGAGAAAGCGTGATTTTATTCTGAACTTTAACTAATCACGTTTTAAGCAACTTATGATATAAAACAAAATCGGATGGGGGGGGGGTTTCTTCCGAAGGTTAGTTGGTGACGTTATAAGTAATTGCGAGATAAGATGGGAGCCAGAAATTAGGGGTGGGGGACTGAAAATGATAATATAATGGATTCATTATACAATATTTAAGATCAACTTGGTAGATAAACATTTATGGACGAGAAAAAAAAAAAAAAAAAAAAAAAATTAAAGCTAGCATTTAATACAACAGAAATACATAAATTAAATACTGAAATAAAATGTAGTTATTAATATTTGAATCTTAAAATAAAAAGTGCGAATTAATAGAGAAAATCACTTATCACAACAACGCATTCCGTCTCCAAACTAGTGAAGAATTTAACTTTTAATAGCGTTCAGAAGATTTTTTTTTTTAAATTAACCGTTAAGAGACAGCGTGATTTTATTCTGAACTTTAACTAATCACGTTTTAAGCAACTTATGATATAAAACAAAATCGGATGGGGGGGGGGTTCTTCCGAAGGTTAGTTGGTGACGTTATAAGTAATTGCGAGATAAGATGGGAGCCAGAAATTAGGGGTGGGGGACTGAAAATGATAATATAATGGATTCATTATACAATATTTAAGATCAACTTGGTAGATAAACATTTATGGACGAGAAAAAAAAAAAAAAAAAAAAAATTAAAGCTAGCATTTAATACAACAGAAATACATAAATTAAATACTGAAATAAAATGTAGTTATTAATATTTGAATCTTAAAATAAAAAGTGCGAATTAATAGAGAAAATCACTTATCACAACAACGCATTCCGTCTCCAAACTAGTGAATGATTGAACTTTTAATAGCGTTCAGAAGATTTTTTTTTTTAAATTAACCGTTAAGAGAAAGCGTGATTTTATTCTGAACTTTAACTAATCACGTTTTAAGCAACTTATGATATAAAACAAAATCGGATGGGGGGGGGGTTTCTTCCGAAGGTTAGTTGGTGACGTTATAAGTAATTGCGAGATAAGATGGGAGCCAGAAATTAGGGGTGGGGGACTGAAAATGATAATATAATGGATTCATTATACAATATTTAAGATCAACTTGGTAGATAAACATTTATGGACGAGAAAAAAAAAAAAAAAAAAAAAAAAAAAAATTAAAGCTAGCATTTAATACAACAGAAATACATAAATTAAATACTGAAATAAAATGTAGTTATTAATATTTGAATCTTAAAATAAAAAGTGCGAATTAATAGAGAAAATCACTTATCACAACAACGCATTCCGTCTCCAAACTAGTGAAGAATTTAACTTTTAATAGCGTTCAGAAGATTTTTTTTTTTAAATTAACCGTTAAGAGAAAGCGTGATTTTATTCTGAACTTTAACTAATCACGTTTTAAGCAACTTATGATATAAAACAAAATCGGATGGGGGGGGGTTTCTTCCGAAGGTTAGTTGGTGACGTTATAAGTAATTGCGAGATAAGATGGGAGCCAGAAATTAGGGGTGGGGGACTGAAAATGATAATATAATGGATTCATTATACAATATTTAAGATCAACTTGGTAGATAAACATTTATGGACGAGAAAAAAAAAAAAAAAATTAAAGCTAGCATTTAATACAACAGAAATACATAAATTAAATACTGAAATAAAATGTAGTTATTAATATTTGAATCTTAAAATAAAAAGTGCGAATTAATAGAGAAAATCACTTATCACAACAACGCATTCCGTCTCCAAACTAGTGAAGAATTTAACTTTTAATAGCGTTCAGAAGATTTTTTTTTTTTAAATTAACCGTTAAGAGAAAGCGTGATTTTATTCTGAACTTTAACTAATCACGTTTTAAGCAACTTATGATATAAAACAAAATCGGATGGGGGGGGGTTTCTTCCGAAGGTTAGTTGGTGACGTTATAAGTAATTGCGAGATAAGATGGGAGCCAGAAATTAGGGGTGGGGGACTGAAAATGATAATATAATGGATTCATTATACAATATTTAAGATCAACTTGGTAGATAAACATTTATGGACGAGAAAAAAAAAAAAAAAAAAAAAATTAAAGCTAGCATTTAATACAACAGAAATACATAAATTAAATACTGAAATAAAATGTAGTTATTAATATTTGAATCTTAAAATAAAAAGTGCGAATTAATAGAGAAAATCACTTATCACAACAACGCATTCCGTCTCCAAACTAGTGAAGAATTTAACTTTTAATAGCGTTCAGAAGATTTTTTTTTTTAAATTAACCGTTAAGAGAAAGCGTGATTTTATTCTGAACTTTAACTAATCACGTTTTAAGCAACTTATGATATAAAACAAAATCGGATGGGGGGGGGGGGTTCTTCCGAAGGTTAGTTGGTGACGTTATAAGTAATTGCGAGATAAGATGGGAGCCAGAAATTAGGGGTGGGGGACTGAAAATGATAATATAATGGATTCATTATACAATATTTAAGATCAACTTGGTAGATAAACATTTATGGACGAGAAAAAAAAAAAAAAAAAAAAAAAAATTAAAGCTAGCATTTAATACAACAGAAATACATAAATTAAATACTGAAATAAAATGTAGTTATTAATATTTGAATCTTAAAATAAAAAGTGCGAATTAATAGAGAAAATCACTTATCACAACAACGCATTCCGTCTCCAAACTAGTGAAGAATTTAACTTTTAATAGCGTTCAGAAGATTTTTTTTTTTAAATTAACCGTTAAGAGAAAGCGTGATTTTATTCTGAACTTTAACTAATCACGTTTTAAGCAACTTATGATATAAAACAAAATCGGATGGGGGGGGGGGTTTCTTCCGAAGGTTAGTTGGTGACGTTATAAGTAATTGCGAGATAAGATGGGAGCCAGAAATTAGGGGTGGGGGACTGAAAATGATAATATAATGGATTCATTATACAATATTTAAGATCAACTTGGTAGATAAACATTTATGGACGAGAAAAAAAAAAAAAAAAAAAAAAAAAAAAATTAAAGCTAGCATTTAATACAACAGAAATACATAAATTAAATACTGAAATAAAATGTAGTTATTAATATTTGAATCTTAAAATAAAAAGTGCGAATTAATAGAGAAAATCACTTATCACAACAACGCATTCCGTCTCCAAACTAGTGAAGAATTTAACTTTTAATAGCGTTCAGAAGATTTTTTTTTTAAAATTAACCGTTAAGAGAAAGCGTGATTTTATTCTGAACTTTAACTAATCACGTTTTAAGCAACTTATGATATAAAACAAAATCGGATGGGGGGGGGGTTCTTCCGAAGGTTAGTTGGTGACGTTATAAGTAATTGCGAGATAAGATGGGAGCCAGAAATTAGGGGTGGGGGACTGAAAATGATTATATAATGGATTCATTATACAATATTTAAGATCAACTTGGTAGATAAACATTTATGGACGAGAAAAAAAAAAAAAAAAAAAAAAAAAAAAAAATTAAAGCTAGCATTTAATACAACAGAAATACATAAATTAAATACTGAAATAAAATGTAGTTATTAATATTTGAATCTTAAAATAAAAAGTGCGAATTAATAGAGAAAATCACTTATCACAACAACGCATTCCGTCTCCAAACTAGTGAAGAATTTAACTTTTAATAGCGTTCAGAAGATTTTTTTTTTTAAATTAACCGTTAAGAGAAAGCGTGATTTTATTCTGAACTTTAACTAATCACGTTTTAAGCAACTTATGATATAAAACAAAATCGGATGGGGGGGTTCTTCCGAAGGTTAGTTGGTGACGTTATAAGTAATTGCGAGATAAGATGGGAGCCAGAAATTAGGGGTGGGGGACTGAAAATGATAATATAATGGATTCATTATACAATATTTAAGATCAACTTGGTAGATAAACATTTATGGACGAGAAAAAAAAAAAAAAAAAAAATTAAAGCTAGCATTTAATACAACAGAAATACATAAATTAAATACTGAAATAAAATGTAGTTATTAATATTTGAATCTTAAAATAAAAAGTGCGAATTAATAGAGAAAATCACTTATCACAACAACGCATTCCGTCTCCAAACTAGTGAAGAATTTAACTTTTAATAGCGTTCAGAAGATTTTTTTTTTTTAAATTAACCGTTAAGAGAAAGCGTGATTTTATTCTGAACTTTAACTAATCACGTTTTAAGCAACTTATGATATAAAACAAAATCGGATGGGGGGGGGTTTCTTCCGAAGGTTAGTTGGTGACGTTATAAGTAATTGCGAGATAAGATGGGAGCCAGAAATTAGGGGTGGGGGACTGAAAATGATAATATAATGGATTCATTATACAATATTTAAGATCAACTTGGTAGATAAACATTTATGGACGAGAAAAAAAAAAAAAAAAAAAAAAAAAAAATTAAAGCTAGCATTTAATACAACAGAAATACATAAATTAAATACTGAAATAAAATGTAGTTATTAATATTTGAATCTTAAAATAAAAAGTGCGAATTAATAGAGAAAATCACTTATCACAACAACGCATTCCGTCTCCAAACTAGTGAAGAATTTAACTTTTAATAGCGTTCAGAAGATTTTTTTTTTTAAATTAACCGTTAAGAGAAAGCGTGATTTTATTCTGAACTTTAACTAATCACGTTTTAAGCAACTTATGATATAAAACAAAATCGGATGGGGGGGGGTTTCTTCCGAAGGTTAGTTGGTGACGTTATAAGTAATTGCGAGATAAGATGGGAGCCAGAAATTAGGGGTGGGGGACTGAAAATGATAATATAATGGATTCATTATACAATATTTAAGATCAACTTGGTAGATAAACATTTATGGACGAGAAAAAAAAAAAAAAAAAAAAAAAAAATTAAAGCTAGCATTTAATACAACAGAAATACATAAATTAAATACTGAAATAAAATGTAGTTATTAATATTTGAATCTTAAAATAAAAAGTGCGAATTAATAGAGAAAATCACTTATCACAACAACGCATTCCGTCTCCAAACTAGTGAAGAATTTAACTTTTAATAGCGTTCAGAAGATTTTTTTTTTAAATTAACCGTTAAGAGAAAGCGTGATTTTATTCTGAACTTTAACTAATCACGTTTTAAGCAACTTATGATATAAAACAAAATCGGATGGGGGGGGGTTTCTTCCGAAGGTTAGTTGGTGACGTTATAAGTAATTGCGAGATAAGATGGGAGCCAGAAATTAGGGGTGGGGGACTGAAAATGATAATATAATGGATTCATTATACAATATTTAAGATCAACTTGGTAGATAAACATTTATGGACGAGAAAAAAAAAAAAAAAAAAAAAAAAAATTAAAGCTAGCATTTAATACAACAGAAATACATAAATTAAATACTGAAATAAAATGTAGTTATTAATATTTGAATCTTAAAATAAAAAGTGCGAATTAATAGAGAAAATCACTTATCACAACAACGCATTCCGTCTCCAAACTAGTGAAGAATTTAACTTTTAATAGCGTTCAGAAGATTTTTTTTTTTAAATTAACCGTTAAGAGAAAGCGTGATTTTATTCTGAACTTTAACTAATCACGTTTTAAGCAACTTATGATATAAAACAAAATCGGATGGGGGGGGGGGGGGGTTCTTCCGAAGGTTGGTTGGTGACGTTATAAGTAATTGCGAGATAAGATGGGAGCCAGAAATTAGGGGTGGGGGACTGAAAATGATAATATAATGGATTCATTATACAATATTTAAGATCAACTTGGTAGATAAACATTTATGGACGAGAGAAAAAAAAAAAAAAAAAAAAAAAAATTAAAGCTAGCATTTAATACAACAGAAATACATAAATTAAATACTGAAATAAAATGTAGTTATTAATATTTGAATCTTAAAATAAAAAGTGCGAATTAATAGAGAAAATCACTTATCACAACAACGCATTCCGTCTCCAAACTAGTGAAGAATTTAACTTTTAATAGCGTTCAGAAGATTTTTTTTTTAAATTAACCGTTAAGAGAAAGCGTGATTTTATTCTGAACTTTAACTAATCACGTTTTAAGCAACTTATGATATAAAACAAAATCGGATGGGGGGGGGGGGTTCTTCCGAAGGTTAGTTGGTGACGTTATAAGTAATTGCGAGATAAGATGGGAGCCAGAAATTAGGGGTGGGGGACTGAAAATGATAATATAATGGATTCATTATACAATATTTAAGATCAACTTGGTAGATAAACATTTATGGACGAGAAAAAAAAAAAAAAAAAAAAAAAAAAAAAATTAAAGCTAGCATTTAATACAACAGAAATACATAAATTAAATACTGAAATAAAATGTAGTTATTAATATTTGAATCTTAAAATAAAAAGTGCGAATTAATAGAGAAAATCACTTATCACAACAACGCATTCCGTCTCCAAACTAGTGAAGAATTTAACTTTTTTTCTTCCGACTTAAGTTTACCAATGCTACAATCTAAAAGTTATGAAAACAAAAAGCTACATTCCAAAGATTTATTTTTAAAATTTACATTTTTATTAAATTAGGCTTTTTACACATGATCAAAATTGTAAGACCAGAAACAAAAATTCTATTAAATTCTACAACAGTGTATGAAAATTGTATTAAAACACTCAACAATAAAACTTATTAATGAGTTCTACCTCCACTGCTTTTAATGACTTCAAAAATTCTTTAGAGCATGCTAGAAATAAGGGTTTCAATAACGGTGCGGGGTATCCTGCTCCAGTTTCTGAAGATGGTTTCACGAAGTTCATTTTTTGTTGAATATTGTTTGCCATTTCGCTAAACCTCTCTTGTCATCCATCTCCAAACATTTTCAATTGGGTTCAAGTCCGGTGAGCATGCAGGATGTCCCAAGAGATGGACTCCATTTTCTTGTAGAAAGCTCAAGGTCCGTCTTGCAGCGTGGGCGGCAGCATCGGCTTGTTGGAATAACCATCCATACCCACACAAACGATGACCCTCCATCATCAAAGCTGCTTTTTGTAGCATGCTAACATAACCAGCTGCTGTCTGGCGACCCTGCACCACCTTGAGAAAAGGCACCCCATACCATTACGGACCCTCCACCACTATGACCTGTGGAAAAAATTTCAAGGTGCATGCCAATATCGCTGGGAGCCATCAGGACCATCTAAATTGAATTTTTTCTCATCAAAAAACAGGATTTTCTTCTCAACGTCTCAGGTTTGGTATTCACGACCAAATCTTAAGCGGTCCACTTTGTGACGTGGAAGCAATCGAGGAATTTGTTTCCGCTTTTAATTTACCATGCCTTTTTGTTGTGTCGTCTGATGATTATTGGACAGCAATCAGCATTTTTAACTGCCTTAATTTGATTAGAAGAAAGTCCTCTGTCATTCATAATACTCGTCTGATTCTTTTACTCAATGCAGGAGAAATTTGGAGGGGGGAGCTTCCAAAGTATTTTGCTTTTTCATAATTCTCAGTGTTCTTTAGAAAATTGTAAATAACAGTTTTACTGTGATTTATCTTAGTTGCTATCGTTCGCTGTGACAAACCTTGCTTGTGGATTGGTTGGTTGTTTTTGTTTTATGGCATATCAACCCTTTTTGAAGAAATTTTTTTAATAGAATATATTTGTTGCTTTCAAGTCGGTTTCTATTTAACCCATAATTGGGACCCTAACAGGTACTACCACTCCGGGTCAGAGTGGACGTGGGAGAAATCGTAATTAAAGGGTGGCTCCACACTCCCCAGAGCCCGCGAGCTGGGGCCTCACCACTGGATATAATTTAAGGTCATATTCAGGACCCTTGCTTATGGAATCCTAGAATTCGAGAGCGCTCAACTTCGATTAGTTTTCTTGCTTTAGTCATGATAACACCTTTACACCGTGATTGCTAATCTCTAACTGGACTAAAAACATTAGAATTACCATAAATCTAACAATTTATAACCTTGGTCTTATAATTTTGATCATGTATAAAAAGCCTAATAATGCAAATTTTTAAATAAAATTTTTGTAATGTACCTTTTTGTTTCCATAACCTTTTCGATTGTACTATTAGTAACCTTCAGTCGAAAGAGTTTAAAATCTATCCTTAAAAAAATGTTTCGTTTTAAAGATTTTTAAGTGGTCTTAAATTTTTGATCAGCAGTGTATGTGTTATATAATATGTTAGAATTATATTTACTTCATGGTATGTGTTTTATTATCGTGATTAATATGGTTGTTTAAATGTTTTTTAAAAAATAAATTATATTTTCTGGTTAAAAATGTAAATTGTTTCTCTGAAGATTGTTCCAGTTTTTGTCTGTGTAAAATTTCATAAGGACGTTGTCAGAAAAAATCACAATATCTTACAAATTCAGAGGTTTCGATAAAAGTTATCTGAGCAGGAGGTGAAAAAAATCCTCCTGGTCATGTTTAGGGAGTAGAGAAAGGAATATGGCGGAATGCCTATTTATAAAAGAGGTGATTAAAATGTCTTTTTGCTGGGAAGGGAAAGCATTTCTTTTATTTTTGGATAGCAGATAAAATGGCGGAATGGCTGATAAAATGAAAGGTGATTTTAAAGTTTTCTTGGTAGAACGCGGTTAAACGTCTTGTGGTCTGTGGTTAAAATTCCTCCTGTTTTTGATGGAGAGGCGAATTTGATTTCCTCTCCAGGGTATAAGAAGCATATATGTGTGTGTGTGTGTGTGTGTGTGTGTGTGTGTGTGTGTGTGTGTGTGTGTGTGTGTGTGTGCGTGCGTGCGTGCGTGCGTGCGTGCGTGTGTGTGTGTGTGTGTGTGTGTGTGTGTGTTTTAATGGTACTAAAATACCCTTTAGCTGATGAGACGATTAAGGTTTTGTTTAGTTATTCTAGTTTTTGAGTTGATTGTCATACTGTTTCATAACATATAATATTAATACATGAATTCTGTATTATTTACGTAATGTGGATGTGACTTTTGTTTTTGTATTTTCTGTAATAAATCGCATATTGGACATGGTATGTGTGATACAATAAATTGTTAGGAAGGAGAGGAAGAAGATAAAGAGAAGTATCAAAAAGACAAGATGAATTAAAATGAATGGCGCAAAAATGGATGACCACATTCAATGCTTCCAAGACAAAGCTTGTTTCCTTTAATAACTACAAGAAACCTGCTCAACCACTAACATCCATGACTAATTATACATTACATGAAAGTACTTCGTTCAAACTCGGCTTAACATTCACGGGGAACATTAGTTGGAAAAGACACATTAAGAGCATTGCTAAGGCTGATGCAAGGAATGTGGGCTCTCTCTACCGCGCTAGAAAGTTACTTATGCCTGGGAATATCCTGTATTTCTACAAGGCCACCATTTGCCCATGCATGGAGTATTGTTGCCACATTTGAGCTGGTGCATCTGCTATTAGTCTCTCTCTCTCGCTCATTCTCTCTCTCTTTTTCTCCCTCTTTCTCTCTCTCTCTCTCTCTCTCTCTCTCTCTCATAAGAAAGTCGCCAACCTAATAGGTCCTGCAGTATCAGCTAGGCTTCAGCCACTATCCCATCAACATAATGCTGCTTCCCTCTGTCTGTTTTACAAGTATTTTAATGGTGGATGACCCGATGAAGCACAAGTCCTTTTGTCCCCTCGACAGAAATACACCCGAGAAACTCGACACGCAGCAAAATCCCACCCCTGCACAGTAGGGATCCCTAGACGTAAGAAAGCCTTCTACTCTAATAGTTTCTTCCCTAGGACTGCTAGACTTTGGAATTCCTTTCTGTGTTCCTGTCTCCCTGACTGCACTGACATGCAAAAATTTAAGTGTAATGTAAACAGACATCTTGTGGCTCAACTCCCTACATAGTACCCCTACAAATTATGCTTCAGATAGTAGCCCCCTACATCAAAGTGGCACTGTGCCTTGTTTGGGGTGAAAATGCAATTAAACAAAAAAAATGTTTATATACAGAACAAAGATATAGGAAATGTGGTTGATGCAAAGATAAAGGTATAGGAAAGTGTTCAAGAATACACAAACAGGAGAGTTGAGGTGGAGTTGTAATCAACGTGTGACAGATGACGGGAATAAATGGTAGATATATTCAAAGCTAGTTTTAGGGTTGTCAAGGAGTTTTACAGCGATTGATGAAGTTTGTGACGATAAATGTGCTCCGAGTCGGACACAGTGGACGTCAGATCGTAGCTTAGACCAGGTCGGGATATTATATATTGTGGCCCTATGCCAGTACGTAGATATTAGCTCGACTAGTGTAAATTAAGGTGCATTTTGAGTACTGCACTTGTAGCGAGCAAAATATATTCAGTAAACCCGAGAGTCAGGTGATAAAGGTTAAGCGTTTACTCTCTAGACAAATCAAGCCTAACGCAGGTGCTGATGGCATGAGAAGATAAATCACGTGTTCAACCGATTCGAGTTTGAAACAGTGTTTTCGGGCAGTTTTTCTCAAGTTGAGCCACTGAGTAGACGATGTGGAAATCTGGACGAACCTCGGACGAGTCCGTCTGTCGACAAACTTACTTGGATAAGAAATAATTAATTTTAGTTATATAAAAGAAAATAATATTAGATTATCTTTTTCGTATTTCTTCTCTTTTGAAAGAACATTCTTTCTCAAAATAAAATCTTTTAGCTGTCAGCAGCTTTCTTGTGTATTTGTGCATGGAGTTTGTTCGTCTTGAGTAACAGAGATCAGGTCACCGTATGATCCAACGAACATATTGGCCGCCACAAACACATGGGAAGCGACGCTCGAAGAATGAAGAGCAAATCGTATGTATAAGACTTTACTAATTGATTTGTCTTCTGGATTGCTCACTGACGACAGCAACAGCGAGCAGGTGCTCCCGAGTGCACGTTTGTTGAATGCACAAGCTGCACATACGTATGTTAAAAGACCATGTGCTCCCATGTCTCCATGTAACGTTTGTCTATTTGACGTCATTGAACATATTTCATGTGTTTGGAGAGTTTGGGGAGATCGAGACAAACTCACATCAACTTACAAATTCTGCCTCGCAGAAAAACCAAGTTTGTTTGTTTTTTTACATTTCCACCCAAAACAAGACACAGTGCCATTTTGATGCACGAGGCTACTATCAGAGGCATAAGTTGCAGAGATACTATGAAGGGGGTTGAGCAGTAAGATGTCTGTTCACATTACACTTGAACTTCTGCATGTCAGTACAGTTGAGGAAGCAGAGATCTGGAAATGAATTCCACAGTCTATCAGTTCTAGGGAAGAAACAATTAGAGTAGAAGGCTTTCTTACATCTAGAGATCTCTACTGTGTGGGGGCGGGACTTTGCTGCGTGTCAGGTTTGACGGGAGTATTTACATTGAGGGGGTACAAGGGCGTGTAGTTCGTCGGAGCATCCACCATTAAAATACTTGTAAAACAGGCAGAGGGATGAAACATTATGTCGATGGGACAGCGATTGAAGCCTAGCTGATAGTGTGGGATATATTAGGTTGGTGACTCTTTTGAACCCTGTTTAGGAGTGAGAGAGTAATAGCAGACGCACCAGCTCAAACGTGAAAACAATACTCCATACATGGGCGAATGGTGGCCTTGTAGAGGTACAGGATATTCTCAGGCGTAAGTAACTTTCTAGCACCGTAGAGAGAGCCGCCTTCCTTTGCGGCAGTCGTGGCAATGTTCTCGATGTATCTGTTCCAGCTCATGTTCTCTGTTAACTTTAAGCTGAGGAGTTTGAACGAAGTACTTTCAGATAAAGTATCTTTAGCTATTGGTGGTTGGGAAGGTTTTTTGTACTTATTAAAGGAAACGAGCTTCGTCTTGGCAGCATTGAACGTTGCCATCCATTTTCGCCCCCATTCCACTAAAGACTGGCGATTTCCCTCTTGGGTTTCCGCCATTGCATTAGAGAATAGTTACTCACTTACCCAGAACGCAACAAATATTTACATGTCTTTTGCTTTTGAGTTATTTTATTTGATACTTGTGAACCCGTGCGCGCGCCCTTGACAATCGTCAACATGAGAAATAACGAAAGAGAAGAAATCCATGGAATACAACGTTGGGGTCGGGGGTGATGTTGCCGAGTGGGATAACACGTGGTCTCATATCTGGTGCCATGACTAGGATCGACCCTTAAAATCGGAAAATGAACTAAAGCGCATTAAAATTTAATCCTCTACCGAACTCACCTAGTTTTAAGGCGTGAAAACAATTATTATTGTCTAGAACAACGTATACAGATCGTTTATACACGTTAAAAGTATCGTTTTGATAACTATTCTGAAAATGTATTTATTGCTGATTATTATCCTCATCTTTCTTAGTTGTCGTTTCACGACGTTTCGGCCAACTATTCCTCTGGCCTTCGTCATGTGGTTAACCACGACGGGATAGGAAATCCAGGGGAATAGTTGGCCGAGACGTCGTGAAACAATAATTAAGAAAGATAAGGATAATAGTCCGTAATAAATAAATTAGTAAATAATACTCATCTCAGTAATGAATTCCAATTAAATAATATATAAGCTATTCTGTACGTTTACTGTTTAAATAATTATTGTATTCGTTTCCACATGTTAAAACCACGTGGATTTTGTTATAGAATTTCATTCTAATTAATGTTATATAAATGATGCGTTGATGTTTTTTCTTGATTTTTTTTTCATGTTCTCGAGCGTTGATCATTCTATACTTTTGCCAATGTGCATGCTAGAATATTTCATTTAAATCAGATCCTTTTTTTTTTCGGTAAAATATATTTGTTGGTTGGTTGGTTGGTTGGTTGGTTGGTTGTTTTTGTTTTACGGCATATCAACCCTTTTCAGGTTATTTAATGCCGAATCCAAAGATTTTGAAGAAAAATTTTTAATAGAATATTTGTTGTTTTCAAGTCGGTTTCTATTTAACCCATAGTTGGGACCCTAACAGGTACTACCACTCCGGGTCAGAGTGGACCTGGGGGCAGTCGCAATTAAAGGGTGCCTCCACACTCCCCAAAGCCCGCAAGCTTGGGCTTCACCACTGGATATAGTTTAAGGTCATATCCAGGACCAAAAATATGTTTGTGTGATCAACATCTGTAATGTCTTCATGCATTTGCTGATGCGTCGTATTCTATGTTCACCAACTTAGATAAAATTAAGTGTTGGGGTTAATTCTTCGTGGTCGAACATTAAGCGGAATTTCCAATACCCGATTCATTTTTCACCCGCATGTCGCATTCACTATTTCACGAAAATTCATTAAAAGAACATGGCTAAAGTTCTTGTAGATAATGATGGACGTTCTTCTTCTAATGTCCGAATATTCCACTCTCAATAGTTTATGATCTAGTTCATCTCAGTCAAACATAAGCAACCCTTCCATGACGGTAATAACGTTTTCCCAATAAAGGTCCTTTTGATTTAATGACTTGTTCTGCTTTTACAGCCAATGTGATGAGGGATTTTATAAGGAATTCCTTGTTAGAATGAGAAGTTTCTCTTATTTTCTCGGCAATTACAAAGATAGCGAGGTGGTGGTTCGGTTCAATTTACTGCGTTACGGCTTATCAATTTCCCTATTTACTTACCTCCCCAAGAAGACAAAGTTAGGCGCAAGGTCGAATTTTTTTTATGTAGGGAAAATCCAACTCTCCAAAATGGCGCTCTCTTCTGGGTTGAGGTTTTTAGAATTTTAATTTCTTCATTGACCTAAGGCAGAAAAGATGAAATATAGATCAGAACAGATACTAAACTCCTGGTTAGAATGTTAATAAATGTCTGTCTATACTGAATACACAATATCTATAGTAAACGAGTGATTTATAAGATTATTTGAACACAAGCACCTGTTGTTGTTGTTGTTGTTGTTGTTGTTGTTGTTTTTTGTTTGTTTGTTTGTTTTTTGTTTGTTTGTTTGTTTTTTGTTGTCTTTTTTTACAGCAAATACGAAATCGACTCAATAAACCGATACATTTCCATTTTACATCAGTCGAAGTTCTCAGAAATCAAGGTGCCCACTATCTGGGGCCAACACTTGAACTCTATATGAGACATATAGATATTCAAACACTGAGTTAGTAAAAAGAAATCAGAACATAATCTTCCTCTCCTCAATTAACCATTTTCATAAGTTTTAGTATATCTTTCACTTTGGTCTCTTGGTTTTACTGGATTCCAGGGCAAGAATTTATCTAGTCTGGTGGAGTATCCAGCTTCGTGCTATTACTTGAGGTAACATCACTTGGACAAGGTGCACCATTCCTCATAAAAGCTAATGTGGGTTAGCCATAGTGAGGAGATCTTATTTGGGCAGCGAATATTATGTGATTTGGAATATTTGGTCAGGGTTTACTTTTAGGAAAAGTATCCTCATGCCAGATTGTTCTGACGAACCCCTGTACAGAAAGACCTTAGAGACTTGAGGATAGTGTGTAGTAGACATTTAAGTTCTCTCCTTTTTTCCAATATGAATGTGATCATAGGTTAATCGACAAATCATATTTTATGGTTGTCTTGTTGACTTCTGATTGAAGATTAAGAATATCAACCAGAGTACAAGATCACTACGAGACTCTGAATATCACGACGCCCAGGAAGAATAAGTTTCAATTATAATGATTGAACTTTTGGTTGTATGAAGATGTATATTATGCGAAGCCGGCAATGTAAGTATCGGAGTCCCTTCGATTTGTTTCTAACATAGTATAAGCCAATTATGCAATACCCAAAAACCCTGGTGATAACAGATCAAGCAGTTTGAAGATATTGACTTTCTGATCAAAATGCAGTAACCATTGATGTCATTGTTTTATCCGTTTCCCTTTACAAATACAGCCATGTTCTGCAAAGTCTAAAACAAAATCAGCAACAAAGCAACAAATCTTATATATCTCGTTAGAATCCTGAAAAAATCCAAGAAAACATATATAACATCACATGCAAATGAAAAAATATGTATCTTACATAATTATAATACTTCATATATATATTTATATATCTACATATATATGCATATATATATCTATATCTATATATATATATATATATATATATATATATATATATATATATATATATATATAGTTAAAGGTTATGAGTGTTTTTGAAGCATGAAAAACGATGTTTCTTTTTTGTATTTAATATTTTTATCGTTATTTTATTTTTAGCCGGTAAATTTGCTGCTAAGAGATAAAAATTTACAAAAAAGTGGAACTTGCTTGCTTATGTCGACTAAACGTTTTCTCTGTCCTTTTGAGGGATTGGGTTCAGTCTAGTAGATGCATCTATTTTCGTTTTCCTTGAATATTACTTGCTCTTTTTTTCTAAATATATAGAGACATGGGCAGTTTACAAAGGTTTCAGAGTATATCATGCATATATAAACATATGTGTATACGAACACGTACACACCGTACTTTAATGACTTATGATATATAAAACCAACAAACCTCTATGAATAAATATTTAAAGATATAAAGAACTAGAAGCATAAAAACGCCGTAAAACATATCAACCAAACACCGTGAATGCATATTTGGAAATGTAAAGAACTTAAAGCATGAAAATCTTTTCTAAAAGTATTGAGTTTTGCTTTAAATAACCCGAATAATGTTGATATGCCATAAAATAAAACAATCAAACCAACCAAAATCCTTAAAGAGTGAGTGTTTTCTCAATGGTTATTCGATAATAATAATATAAATCCCTTAGAAAAGTGTTTTTCTTATCTAAGTGAGAAGACGCTTAGACCTTTTCAATAGAGTAGGATAGATTTATCAAAGAAAAGGCAATAAGTATGTATTATTTTTATTAGAATTCTTTGCGATGAGTAATTTGTGTATTCATTCGTTTTTGCGAACTGTTATCCTCATCTTAATAGTTGTTTTTATTGTCTCACCACGTTTTGGCCAATTAATCTTCTGGTCTGCTTGAGTAGGATCGAAACCGCTATCTTCAGACAATGCTCACCTGGAACCGTAGAGACTCTATCCATTGTGTCACGGGATCCGAGGGACGATCAAGGCTTTATAAATCCAAATTTTTACCAAGTTTTTCATCTGGTCTTTCAGTGTCGGGTCAGTACTGAATGGTATTATATATATATATATATATATATATATATATATATATATATATATATATATATATATATATAGCTGTATCCTGCCACGCGTTTCTGTGGTTCAAATAGAGTAAATTGAATAAAAAATGCATGTGTCGATTATGTTTAATTTTCCAATACTTGTGGATACACAATATTCTTGGTGGTTCCTGATTCAGTGAAAATGAAGAGATTGCAACACAATTGTCCATGTGAGAAGCAATTAGTGTGTAAATATAAGCCGCATAATTCTAAAGATTGTCCCTGTGCTTTGTTGATCGTGATAGCAAATGTCAGTCTAATTAGGAATTGCAATCTCTTGAATCAAAATTGCATGTCTGTAGGAATCATAGGAATGCGTGAAATCAGGACATCCTCTCCTTTTTAAGGCCCGTCAAAATTGTTGCTTCTATTAGGTTAGTCATTAATTTTTTTTTATTGAAAGACGTGTGCCATTACAAACCTTGGGTTGGTTAATATTTCGCAACAGGATGATTGGCACGCCAGTTTTCAATTGCAGTGCATATGGTGTCATCCCTGACAAATATAGTGAATTCAAAAATTCGTTTGGTAGTTGACTGCTTCGTCTCCTTCAACAGCAGTGTCGTCGGAGTTGTATGTGACTAACTCACCAGGAATGTTCAACTGAATAGTACTGTTGAGTTCATGAACATCTTTGTTCTTGGGTGCAAGAATATCTCGTTCACTCAGCCAACTGGGATTTTTATATTTAATTTGGATGTCTGCAAATACATTTTCAATCAATTCTTTTTTGTTGTCACTAAATTACGGAAGTTTGTGGCAATGAAATTCGTCCTGGGGTAAGATTAACTGGCACTTTTCCATTCCCAATTTTCACTAATTGATTTGAAAATAACTCTGCTGGTTGATCGTTTTACTGCTGGACACGTATATTTCTAGTCAAATGTAATGTTCTCACATGTCGCCAACAAGTAGAATATTTGAGGCAAGCATTTATTTCATCTGCTCGATCGGGGAATTATAGGTAATGTTTGCTTGAAATCTACTGCATTGCCCAAGAGTCGGTCATTTCCACGCAAGTATTGCAATGACCGATGAAGATCATCCAGTTATTTTTTGTGTGCCATTGTGCATTCATACCAAACAATAATTTACATTTCTGCAATAACTTTACCATACTCGATGTTTTGGAAATGTTGCACATGGGAGTTTCCATAAATTGCATATTTAATAGCAATTTTAAAGCCGAATGAGCAGTTCTTCCACCTGGCAGTAATGTTGCAACTATTCCAGAGGATGCAAGAGCTAAGGCTATGTCATAATGTGATCGAATGGTTGCCAAAATTAATTTAATTAATACGGTTGTACCAGTTCCTCCTGGCGCATCTAAGAAAATTTCTCCAACCCCATTATTGACAGTCTGCATTACTTTGCTCAGGAGTTAGATTTTTAATATTTGGATGAATGTACAACAAAAGATCATCTGTGTTGTAAGTTTGTTTGCGACGCAATTCTACATCAAACAAAGTCGCAGCAGATCGATTCGGTGATATCATTCCCAATTGAGTGCAATTTCTAATCTGTATCAATGCCTTATTATAGATTTCTGCTGTAAAATCCAGGCAGGTATTTGCATTTTCATTGCGTCTTTGATGTAAAATTCGGCCATGTGTGATTTATATTTCTGGATTAAGAGCTATTTGTTGCACAATTGAAGCTTTGTCCATTTTATAAATGTACTGAGAAGTGAACAATAGTCGGAATTCGTTCATGTATGGCAGAAGGGGGCGACCAGGTCTGGGAGCTGTTTCCACAGACTTCCGGCCATGTTTGAATTCACGATGCCAGCGTTTTACAAGGTCATATGATGGGGCATTATCACCATAAGTTTCTTTCATTTCATCAAAAGTATCCTGTAGTGTGCCTCTTTTCAAATACAAAAACCGGATCACTACTCGACATTCAGCAGGCTCCATTTCACACCTGACTCAGTTCAAGCACCTGTAAAACAGAAACCACAATGAGTTCAGGGCTGTAATTTGCCACATAACCCGTAGAGATATTAATCATTGCACATGCAAAATTTCCGCTAGATCAGACAACTGGAAGTGGGTAAGGGGCACTTGTTATTACACGCCGCTCGTAGGTAAACACATGCTTTATTACTATTACACGAAAGACAATAACAACTTAAGGCAATTCATCTTCATTACTGCTTATGTATCTTCCAGCTTGAAACTGTGCAATTTCATCGATATGTATGTTTGCATTCCTATCATTTCCCTGAGTTTCCAAACCAAAAACTGCCATATCGCTGTCTTTATTCACATACTTGCAAATGTATTTGATGGGCTTAACTGAGTTACAGTATTCCACATTAATGTGCGGTTTGTAGGCTTTCGATCGGAAAGGTGAATATGGAACAACCCACCGGTTATCGACTTCAATGTCACCATTGCGCATTTATGTGATTGCTACTTTACCGCCTTTTTGTACTGACCTTCTTCTGTATAAAGGATATCCATCATTTCCTGTAACTGTGTCTGATAGTAATGCATGCGGATATCGCTTAGAGCATTTTCCATCTTTCATGTCTGGTGAATTTGGATTCAATATACCACAAGGTCCATGAATCATATTTTTTGTCACAACTTTATGCAAATCTTTATCAATGTCAGCATCAGGTATTTCATCACATATTCCATTTGGACTGATATTGTTATAGAACCAGATAAGTATGTGTGAGTGTGATAATCCTTTCTTTAGCCACTTCATCGAATACATCCAGCGGCACACAGATCCAAATACTTTCTGTTTAACAATGAAATCTATTAGCGATTTCAGCTTTTGTCTGAAAACACGTGCTGTAATATCATGCCTATCCACTGATGATTGTCCAAGAAGTAATAGTTGTTGTTTCTCATCCCAAGCAGGGTTGCATGTGAATATAATGAACAGGCCAGGGCGGCCATACTGACGAACATATGCGAAAGCATCTTGAGTGTACTCATGCATATGACATGGATTACCTAATTATGAAGATGTCGAAATCGTTAGTCTTCCAACGTTGATTGTATTACCATCAATTTCAACTGCATTTCGCAAAATGAACATATCTTTCAGAGCGAAGTTTGAACTGATTCAAACGTATTAATAGCAAACGTTCAGATTCAATTTTTACGTACATGTCTACGATATATTGGTGGAACAATTGGCGGCATTTCAGAATGTGATTGGTTTCATTTTCCCGAATCATTAATCGGTATGAATAATAGTTCATTGCGCTGCATTTTTTATTTGTTTCTTCACCATTTATTTTTATTTATCATGTTAACATTGAAATTATATCCATACGCACCATCCCAGAAAATGATTGGATATTGAAGAGCATCGTAACATCGGTGAGTTTCTGCAATGTTTGTCAATTGATCATTTCTCCTATGAAGGATAATATCCCTGGGTTCAAATTGATCTCCAACTATAACAATTGCCACTTCATCTACAGTTGGCTCTTCGCACGTGTTCTTCAGCAGGAACTTTGTCAGCGCGAATAACAATCTTATGTGTATCAGATGTCATCACTTCAATAGCAGTTTTGAATAAACGAACTAAATTGTTTTTATTATGAAGCAGCTCTTACAGTTGGGAAACGATGGATCTTCTTGTGACAGTCAAAATTCCACAGCGTGCATTCAATTCATTATTGTCATCACCGATGCAATACATTTGTAGGAATTTATAATGACCATCTGGGAAAGCAAACAGAGATCCAACTTTATGGTAAATTTGTCCTTTACATGAATGAATTGAGCTGTAATGATTTCTGCACCGAACGACGTCATTTGGAAGCCTGAGTTGAATTTCCTGATGTTCGATAGAAAATGCTTTGATTCAGCAGTATATCTCGCAAGCAAAGTTTTTAATGGTTGTAGTGGTTCTTCAAGTTGAGGTAGTTTAATTTTTCCGTTGGAACGACAAAATCCTTTAGGTTTTTCCTTAAATTTCAGAGCCCTGCAATAAGGACATACTTCAGTCATAGTGCCGAGGTGAACATGGCGATTCAAATTATAATCTTCATCAGGGTTGTAGTGGGATGCAAGCCGATCCCAATCCCGGGATTATTGAGCATGGAGCCATGTTTGACGCTGATCTGCAGTTTCTCGTTCATGTCTTTCCGCATGTCGCAGCCTCTCACGTTCATTCCGTCGAGATCGAAGAATATCTGTATTACGGGATTGTTGTACCAGTAATCGTCCCTCTTCAAGTCTGGAAGCATATCGCTCTGCTGTTTCATTGGCACGTATCTGAATCATCTTTGTCTGTTCCGCTCGTTTGCTGATGCTCGTTGGTCAGGATTTTGATTGGCAACTAATTGCCGCCTTAATTCGGTACTGCGAGTACGATGACCTAAGTGTGATCTGCTGCGGGGCATTTTAACGGAAAAACTGTAACAACACTGGTACTTACAAAGAACGTCTTCTATAAATGGGAAAAACTTTAATAGGAAACAGAATAATTGAGTTAATAGATCAAAAGAACATCAACAATAAGCAATGAGAAATGTTTAATGTTAAATTAAAAATTAAAACATGAACCAATAGATATTACGTCATGCATGCATATTCGCAATGCCGTCGTTCGACTTTAACTTGGTAAATTCAAATTTTTTTGTTTTAATTTCCCCAATCTTGCATCGATTTTCCCCGGCTAAAACCTAAATATAAAGTTT
Source organism: Euprymna scolopes (assembly GCF_053919585.1). Taxonomy (NCBI): domain Eukaryota; kingdom Metazoa; phylum Mollusca; class Cephalopoda; order Sepiida; family Sepiolidae; genus Euprymna; species Euprymna scolopes. The sequence goes on from NC_136499.1 coordinate 42,241,610, forward strand.
CGCATGGGAACGAATACCCTATATATGAAGTTCCATGTATGTAGACCAAAATCTGAGGGAGGTGTTTGGTAGACAAAATTATTTAAACAAAAAATATATACGCATACTTAAATATATATAGAAAGAGTTTTGTGTTTACTATATAGTGAGCCGTTTACATCTGCCAAATTTGCTTTGTCTAGATCAAACACACAGACACAGAACAAACTGTGTGCAGTAGCACACACACGCATGGAGTGGGGCACATGCAAACATCACATAACTTTGATACGCATGCATTTCCTGTGACCTCTGACATAGCCTGCCGTTTCTCTTGACTTTTCACTCTTTTTCCTTTGACATCAAGCAGTGCACACGTAAACCCACACGCTTCATAAGCATGCACTCGAAGAGCAGCAAACAGAAATGTGAGGTAGGCTTGCATATTTTTTGTATAAACATTGTTACCTGCAAGATGCTTACACGTAGAGCTAATACAGTATGAACAATCCAAGACTGTTATAGTTAAGCTATATATCGCTCGTGTAAAATATGAACTATAACCTTTATTTGTGCACACTTCCACAGAGGTCAACACGTGCAAGCCACAATCACACGTTCTTACCAAATTATTGCGCCAATGTATGAACTTTACTTTGTTCTGTTTTGTATTAAATAAATAATGCAGTTTTATATATATATATATATATATATATATATATATATATATATATATATATATATATATATATACTGGTGTAATAGTTTTCCTTATTACTAAGTCGTGAACATGCTTTATATAACCTCGCAACAATTGGTGACCCTCGACCCCGACTTACAAAACTTTTCATTGCTTATACCGAGTATCAAGCCAAACAAAAGGGAAGCATTTCCACACCAAAATACTTTGTATTCCTCTGTGAGAGCGATAAATACACTAAGTGCGTCATGAGTAAGTTGCTAGAATCTGTGTTAAATACAGAAGTAATCAAACATCTCAACAAAAATAACCTTCTTAGTGACACTCAATATGGTTTCCGTTCTGCTAGATCTACAGCAGATGTCCTTACAGTTATATCGCATAGGATTAGCAAATCTCTCGACGGTGGCAATCTTTCTAGGGCAATTGCTCTTGACATATCTAAAGCCTTTGATAGGGTATGGCATAAAGGTTTACTTCATAAGATCGCTAGCTATGGTATAGCTGGAAAAGTCTTCTCAATTATTAAATCATTTCTTTCTGATAGGTTCATAAGAGTAGTAGTTGAGGGGAAAAAATCAGAAGCTCACAGTATTAATGCCGGTGTCCCTCAGGGATCCATCCTGGGCCCAACTCTTTTCCTGATCTACATTAATGATCTTCCAAATCATATCCTTACATCATTTGTAGACATTTATGCTGACGACACTACCATTTATGGTACCACATCTAAGACAGTAAACGAGCAAGTACTCTCCAATTCTCTCTCCTCTGATCTTGAGCATGTAGTACAATGGGGAAAGGAGTGGCTGGTTACTTTTAATGCATCTAAAACCAAGCTTCTCTCTTTACATCATCAACATTTTAATCCACATTTGTCATCAATTGAAATGAATGGCTCTCGTCTTCAGGAGGCCTCAAGTTTTGACAAGCTTCTGGGCTTGACCATTACTCCTGATCTTAAATGGAACACGTATATCAAATCTGTTGCCAAGGCCGCTGGAAAAATGGTGGGATCTTTCTATCGATCCAGTAGATATCTCACTGCTGATGCTATTCTCTATCTATATAAGAGCCAGGTACGTCCAAGGATGGAATACTGTTGCCACATCTGGGCAGGAGCTGCTAGAAAGGACTTGTCCTGCCTTGATAGAGTTCAAAATAGACTTCGTAGCCTCGTAGGAGATGTCCTTTTCTCCTCCTTACAACCTCTATCTCACAGAAGAGATGTTGCGAGTTTGTCTCTGATGTATCGTTATTTTCATGGAAAGTGTTCAACTGAGCTTCAATCTATGGTCCCCCCTCGCAAAACTTTCACAAGAAACACTCGTCTAGCTGTAAACACTATCAATAATTTCCCCCACTCTTTATCTGTGCCTAAACCTAAACATAGATTCCATGAACAAAGCTTCTTTCTTAGAACTGCACGCCTGTGGAATTGTCTTCAGTTTTCCTGCTTTCCGGCTGACTACAATATGGTTGTGTTCAAGTCTAAGGTAAATAAGTTCTTGATGAGCCGTTCCATATAAGTTATTAAATTTACCAAATTTTCATTACTAATGATTACTATATTGACCAACTTCTACTGTACACTCTTTAACCCTTATCCTTGAGTGGCCTCTGGGCCTTGATAATGTGGTGATGCCTTTGTAAAAAAAAAAAAAAAAAAAAGATTCAACATCCATTGACGACCGAAAGCCTTCTCAGCTTCTGAGACAGATACGAGGTTTGCTCGGTGAACGCACGATGGACGACAATATCTTACAGCAGCTTTGGTTGGAGAAACTGCCTCCACAATTATCCCATACGCTGTCCATGTTTGTTGGAGATAAATATCTGATACAATTAACGGTTATCGCCGACCGCGTCGCCGACAATTACCACCACGCATCAGCTGTAACCACCGTCGCAACCAAATCTGCTGCTACAGCCTCGGCATCCAATTCCAGCCCGGTATTATCGGCAATTGCTGCCTTAACCAAAGCAATTCAAGCCCTTCTAGTGGGCAGACGGTCACCGCCCAACAACAGACGAAATTCAAGAGACAGACGCTCATCACAAAGACGCAGGTCTTCCTCTCGATCTCCCTGGTGCTACTACCACCGTCGTTTCAGGAACGACGCACGCAAATGCGAGCAAACCTGCACCTACAAGAGACCTGAACATTTAAACGGGTAGACCGGTGGGATTGCGCGACAAATTCCACCCCATCTCTCCAGCCGTGTCGCCTGCTATATATTTTCGACACATTCTCTCGTCGAAAGTTCCTCGTGGATACCGGCACTGCTGTTAGTGTAATTCCTCCTACACGATATAATGATACAATAGCTGACCAATTTTCACTGCAAGCTGCGAACGGCAGTTACATCCGAACCTACGGTACCTCATCCCTCACTTTGGACCTCGGTCTTAGACGTCGTTTTCCATGGATATTCATCATCATCGATGTGAAAACATTCATTCTTGGTGCTGATTTTCTCTCCCATTTTCAACTATCCGTTGATCTAAAAAGACGTTGTTTAGCTGACACAGTGACATCTTTTTCCGTCCACTGCGGTATGCTTTCCTGTGATACACCAAGCATCCACACAGCAAGCCCATCAAACGCAATTTTTGCAGATCTGTTGAACCAATTTCCTGAGCTCACCCAACCCTTTTCCCACACGGAGAATGTTAAACATCATGTGCGACATCACATTACAACCCGTGGTGCTCCCGTACATGCCAAACTTCGACGATTGTGCTCGGAAAAGTTGGCCCTAGCCCACTCAGAATTTCAACGCATGATGGACCTTGGAATAATACGGCCTTCAAGCATCCCATGGCCATCTCCACTCCACATGGTACCTAAGAAATCGGAAGGAGACTGGAGACCCTGTGGAGACTACCGTGCTCTCAACGCAGTGACTGTTCCAGACAGGTATCCTATTCCACACCTGCATGACTTCTCAACTTCTATATCCGAATAAACTGTTTTCTCCCGGATCGTCCAATCAAATTCCCTTCGTCTTCGCGTATATTGACGACATCCTCATCGCAAGCTCTTCACAGGAAGAACACTTGACTCACGTCACTGAAGTTTTCCAACGTTTGCTATCCTATGGACTAAAAATAAACGTTGCGAAATGCGAATTCAGTGTCGATTCCTTGGACTTTCTCGGACATCGGATCGACAAATTTGGACTTACGCCCTTGCCTTCGAAAGTACAAGCAGTCCAGGATTTTCTGGTACCTACTTCATTGCGTCAATTACGTCGTTATGTTGGACTCGTGAATTATTTTGCCGCCGTTTCATTCCAAACTGCTCGCATCACTTGTCCAAGCTCACGGATTCTCTTCGCACGCGAAAAAAGGCCCCCTCTCTCTCTCTCTCTCTCTCTCTCTCTCTCTCTCTCTCTCTCTCTCTCTCTCTCTCTCTCTCTCTCTCAGACGAAGCTCTCTCATCCTTCTATGCATTCAAGACCGCGCTAGTGAATTACACTAAACTTTCCTACATCAACCCTTTCGACAGACGCTTCTGATGTAGCTGTTGGGGCTGTTCTCAATCAGATAGTGAATGGTGAAACGCAACCTTTGTCTTTCTTTGCAGCTAAACTAAATACGACCCAGCAAAAGTTCAGCGTTTTTGGTCGAGAACTGCCCGCCATGTACTTAGCAGTAAAACATTTCCACTACATGTTGGAAGGGATACAATTCACGATTTTCACTGACCACACACCACCGGTTGCTGCCCTTATGTCGTTTTACGAAAACATCATGGGTGTGAACCTGTGCGTTGGATCTTTATATTTTATTTTATTTATAACTTGAAAATTGAAAACTGTATAATTAAAAAAGATTAATGGTAATATAGGGTTCTTGGTTTGGAGCATACGAAGATTTAATGTAGCTGACCCAATATGGGCCCTATGAATCCATTCAGAGACGTTTTTAATTGTAATGAATTCCAGATAAAATAAGTTATAGTATTAAATCCAGTTATGGGTCAGAAGAGTGTAATTCTATCCTCGTGTCAAGACAAAAAGCTGTGACTGAAAAATTAAAAGTGATTCAGTAGACAGCGATTCTGGTACTTGACTGGTTAATTCTTATCACTCCTGGCTATAAATATAATCATCCAAATCTTTGTGATCACGCGTCAAAAATATTGCAACAAACTGTGAACATTTGATTTTTTTTATTTGGATTACAATCAAATAAAAAAGACAATTAAAAGAATCATTTTGGCATCGGAAAATAGGCATCAATTTTTCTGATTCCGATACAGAGTCCGATACCCCCAAATCTTCCGATTTTTCTGATTCCCGATTCTGATTCCGACTAATCGTCCCAATACTACTACTTATATATAAAAGGCACTTCGTGTGTGTAAGTTCGTTGCGTATAGACTCCAAAACGACTGGGCCGATTTTTTATAAATTTTACACACATGTGCATTATGTGCCTGGGGGTGTTTTTAGATAGGTTTTGTAGCAGAATACCTCTGATAAGTATCAAAAATCGATAATCGAAGAAATCTGATTAAAGAAGAAACAGTCCAACATAATTGCATTCAAGAAGTTTTATCACTACACAAGCAGAATGGTTCGGCCTATAAAATCAACAGTAGATTCTTTGATAAGACAGAGGCGCGTTCAAAATGAACGCTTGTTTAGAGTATAATTGGACCATTGTACAAATAAATAATCTCTACATTGCAATGTGAGTTGCGGACTAAGTCAACACGGGGAGGCTTGTGAAGCTTCCTCCCAATGCACAGAGGTGAGTTCCTGACTAGAGCAGGCAATCAATTGATTTGATTGACGAATGAGCGATTTCGCCGATTTCAATGGCAATAAAAGTATTAGAAGTGTGGAACATTTGTTAATCCTCTTTAAATCCCGAGCAACGTCGGGTTACCCTGCTAGTTCCCTATGAACTTCCACTCTCAGCTGAAATTGATATTACCAGTTATTCATTCATGAAAATATACTAAAATGGATGTTAACATTCTACTTGCAATTAATAATGCAACAGAATTGATTACAACAGCATGATACACGCCCTCAGTTTTACATAAGTTTAATGCATTGAATAATTGTACACATTATTTCTTCATTTAATTAATAGTTATTTTATTTATTTATTTATACCTATTACGTTAGACTGTCTCATTCTAAATAACTTGATAACGGCACATCATAATAACATTAATATTATTAAATGCTGTAACAACAGGTGTGTGCACGGTGACGGTGGATCAATGGTTAATGACACGGACTGACAATCTAGGTGGCCAACTTCGAATTCAGTTTGCTTCACAGGAGCACGTTCACTTAATATGTTGGCAACCTTCATGTGGTTAGTCCCTCCTGTAAGGATCTGATGTCTTTCTAGAGAGAATTCTTAACTGAAAATATATCAGCCAAATATATAATGCCAACAATAGAATCATCTGATCCATACGAAATGAATGAATGAATAAATGTGTCTTCAATGCTGGTCTCGTTGGACAAATGAGAAAAAAATAATATGGAAGATGTTGAACGAATTATGATCGATGCTACTTGCAATAAATTGTAAACTATATATAAAATTATTTTCTTGTTTCAAGTTATTCATTTTATGCCGCAAAACCTGCAACTTCTTTCGAAATTCGTAGATAAAAACATTAGAAAACGGATGAAAAACCTATCCCCTCCCTAACCCTTACTCAAACTCGTTTATCCTCAAAGAATGAATAGTTGTTTTCTAAATTTTAGAGACTATAAAGCTGGGGCGTCACTAATCAAGAACATACTAACTTTGTAGGGTTTTGATTCGTATTCTTGTAGTTTTGAGGGTTATACAGGCATACATACAGAGTATATATATATATATATATATATATATATATATATATATATATATATATATATATATATATATATATTAGATTAAAGATGTATTTCTTGTCTCGATTTCTGCAAAACTTTTTCAATTTTGAGAACCACTAATGCCCCGGAAACAATGGGTGTCAATGCTAGTTACATATAGAGACAGATGCACAGATAAATCGATGTAACACAACACAGAAATTTACGTATGTAACTTCCGATTGCAATGATCGTTAATTAAGTACGTAAAACTACCATTTTTTTCTTTCTCTCTCCTGACTTGTTGATTCAGATCTCTGCAAAATAGAGGAAATGGTCCTAATTGTCTACCACAACTAATCTTACCGTCCGGTCACTTAATCTGATTAATGTTTTAATCTACTCGTCAAATATGTTAGGATTAGAGTCATTTACAACGGAGCTTGCGCCAAATCGGCGTTGTCAGGTCGACGATAGAACAATCCTTGTGAGTCAACTAAACGCAAAGACGTGCGTTATTTATCAAGTGTGAGCAGAAAGAAGGAAAAATCAATACTCCTTTTTTTTACTTTCAGTCCATTCTATTTCCAAGTGAAAAGGTGCGAGGAAGCTGAACGGGGAACGAAGGGTAGACCGTTTTTGTTAGTTTTAAAGCTTTTAACGTCTCTTGTGTAAACTTCAAGTGACACAAGGGATAAAGTTTGGTAGAGATATAATATATAACGGGGGAAAAGGTGAAATGCAATAAATATTAGCGAGGAACGTAGTGTTAAAATTGTCGTTTGTGTTTATAAACGAGAATAGAAGAAAAGAAATAAATGAGTATGAACACGCTGGGTCCGTAACAGACGGAGAAATTTATGTAGGAAATCTGACTATACGAGCTCAATACATTGCAGAGCAAGAATAAGAGTTTAAAGAACTTCAACAGAACTAGTTCGCCGTTTCTCGTTATAAATTTATTCAATTTTGACAAAGTTAGTAAGTGAGAATAAGCCAGCAGTTGTTCAACTGGGGAGTATCAGCCCTGATATCATGATTCTCACTGACCTGGTCAAGGTAAAATAAAATAAATTATTATAAGATATGGTTAAATGGTTGAGTTGAATTTCTTTTTTTTAACTTTTATATATCGGTGCCTCCGTTCAGTCTCGAAACATGAAGGGTTACCTCCCCATAAGACCTCTCCTGAATCGGCACTGTTTGAGTCCAGTGGCAAGGAGAAGACCAGGACGACTGGAAACAATGCCGAGATAAGCGGAGAGCACATACTGCACCTGGAAGTCCCAAATGGTCACCCATTTAGTACTGAACAGATTCCACGTTGCTTAACTTTGCGGTGATTCAGCGGGAACCGGTGTATACCGTGTATATATATATATATATATATATATATATATATATATATATATATATATAGTCATTCACAGACAGACTGTTTCGCTGTATCACAGCTCTCCAGTTTGGATAGACTCAAAACTACCTCAAGCAAGGGTTGCGGCTCGACCGCCTCGGCGACAGTCGATGCTCTTAACAATTACGTTATTTGTTTTTGGTGTTTGGAAGATAGGTATGTTAAATTACAATCATCAAACATTGTTCAAACGCCTAAGCTCGATTTGTTTGCACAAAGAACATTGCTTTATATGCTAGCACCAGTTTCTTATTTCACCCCACTCCCTATGCTCAATCAGATACGGAGCATTTATAGTTAACCACAGGCGGACTGTTTCACAGCTTTTTGGTGTGGACACGAGGGACATAAGGCGTTCTATTTGTTTTATTTCGCGTAAATGTATCAGAGGAGTTGCAAATTGCATTGTTCTGAAGACTGAACTTATGCATTCATGCTCTGCAAGTTTGATGTCTGTTTTGCCGATATTGACGGTGTTAGACTTTCAGGAAGCAACTCCTTTTATAGACGTGCGTCAAGAATAGGGATGCGGCATTAGATTCCATCATGCAGAAAATAGTAAACCAATCAACATTCATTCGAGCCTGTTGAACGTTTACGAAGCCGATGTAGTTGATGTCAGCACAGTGAGGAGATGGGTTCGTCGATTTCCAAATGGCAATAGAAATGTGAATGACAACGATTTTTACGACCGAGGCATCTAAACAGGCTGACAAGGGTGCATTGAGAATGTTGATGACTATGTAGAAAAATAAATTTAACACAAAAGGTCGCTCATTTTAATGGTACGATTCACGTCTTCGTATGCTTTTGACGTTTTAGTTGTTTAGTTAAAAAGTAGACCTTACTTTTGGAACGACTCTTATATTTATACTAGCCTGGATGCCCGGCGTTGCCCAGGTGTTTAGAGGTGCGTGTTGATCAAACAAAAAAGTATTAGTAGGCAGGCAGGCTCGAACCCGTACCGCGAAGGGGGAAATGGACGTCAAAAAAATGGCGAAGGTTTAAATTAAAGCTAATCAATCGGAAAGAGGGGATGACTTTCGAAAATTCGACGAAAAAAAAAACGATTCCTCCTTGTAGAAAAGTGGCTAGTTGAGGGTGAAGTAATTGATGTTTTTAGCCAATTTTTTGTCGGAAGGATCCAGCTTCAAAACGATACCGATCTCGTGAAAATCCGTCACCTCTGTCGAGAGTTTTAAGCAGACATACATACATACATACATACATACATTTAAACAGATAGGTGAAGTTATATATATATGTGTGTGTGTGTGTGTGTGTGTGTGTGTGTGTGTGTGTGTGTGTGTGTGTGTGTGTGTGTACGGGATCAAAATATGGAGACTTTTCGATATAATAAAAAGCTCGACATGCAGAGGGGGGGGGGGCTTTAGATACAGGAGGAAAATATATTGATAATAGAAAGACATATACTGTTGTATATATTGAACAATAAATCTTTATATACCAGTATATATTTTTTGTTATCAATATATTTTTCCAGTATAGATATAAATGTGTGTGTGTGTGTTTGGACAGCATTTATCTTTGGTGATTGTTTAATTAAAAAGCCGTAACAATTCCTGTTTAACTTTTTATCCATCTCTTTGACTTGTCATGCCAATGATCTAATGTTCTGCTCAAAACACTGTAAAAATGAACAATACAGAGAACATAAAGGGAAGCGATTAGGCGGGAAAAGGAAAGTCACACAGACGATTCATAAGAAAAGACACGAAAACACGTTGATATAGCCACGAAAAAGACACCTAAACAAAGAATCGAAATCATTGTTGATAGCCGCACAAGACGATTAGGACTAACTATATAAAAGCTAGGATCGACAAAACTCAAGAAAAAACAAATGTCAACAAAGGAACGAAATAGTAAGCCAGATAATATGTGAATGTTGTAAAGTTACCTAGAAATAATATAAGTTAAAAGGCTCGATATAACAATGAGGAATAGAGCTTAATATCATAATCATAAACAAAAACTGTAAACCGGAGATTTACATGCAAAAATTTATTTTTCTTTCCTCTGATAAAAAGAAGCTTACATTCTTTGAAACTCCGCGGAATAAGAATATTTCACCATCCTTCTTTATTGGTGGCATTCTGTTAAATAACTTTTTGCATGTAAATCTCCGGTTTATAGTCTTTGTTTGTGCTTATGATATTATATATATATATATATATATATATATATATATATATATATATATATATATATATATAGAGAGAGAGAGAGAGAGAGAGAGAGGGGGAGAAAGAAAGAAAGAGAGTAGTACACATTGTTTGTCAGAATGTACGAAAGAAAACTATATTTATGCATTAATATTCTTATAAAATCATAGAACGACGTGGATAATTTAATTTTTCATGTATAAATCATTTTTATCACTTTTGATGACATGAAGAAAAAGTGTTCAACCGATGACTTTTTATTTCGCGTCGTAGATTTCTTTCCGAATTCGTTTCATGCTTCGAATGTAGTCTGAATTGATATTTGCTTTCTCACTTCCCCTCACCACTTAAAATAGTTTCGTCAAGGTATAGAAAACTGCACATATTTTTTTTTACTAACTTTTATGTTACGAGGCGTATTTATATTTACTATGTAAAAATAAAAACACTTTGGTCTTTATTATGGAATGGGCACATGAGCGAGAAAAGCAGAGAAGGGAAAATAGAAGAGCGAATAAAATAAACAAGATAAGCGAGAAAGAAAGATGTTGAATGGTTGGTGTTACACGTTAAATCTTTCAACTTGTCTGGTATGAACTTTAAGTGACTGAAGAGACAACGTTTTGTAAAAAAGAAAATATCGGAGAAGAAAGATAATGTGAAGGCAATAAATATTACCGATAGAAGTGAGAGGTGTCGTTGATTTACAGAAACAAAAGCAAAGAGGAAAAGAAAGACAGGATAGATAGATAGATAGAAAGATAGATAGATATATAGATAGATAGATTGGCTGATTGATTGATAAATGGGTTGATAGGTGGATGAATAGATGAACGGATAGATAGATAGATAGATAGATACATACATACATACATACATACATTCATAGAATGACAGCTGTGTGGGTGTGCGTGTATATGTATATATATATATATATATATATATATATATATGTATATATAGAGAGAGAGAGAGAGAGAGAGAGAGAGATGGTTGGTTGATGGGTTCCTAGATAGATAGATAGATAGATAGATAGATAGATATATAGATAGATAATTCAATAGTTCTCTAAATAAAAATAAGTAAAGTTAGTATATTAGCCTGATAATGATAGATAAATAGACAGATACAAATAATCGCTATGAATAATACAAGAATAGTCGGGATTATATTAACAAAACCGGGCACAGATAAATGTATTTTAAAATAATAATGTGCTGCCTCTTCACAGTTGATTACCGCCTCATTTTGTTTGTTCACTGTCTAAATATCCCGTTAGCCCCAAGAGACGTTGTGTCATCTCATGTGGAATTCTGCGACCACTAAAATAAATGAACAGAAAAAAAAAAGATACGAACCCAAAAAGAAAAAACATCATACTTTTCAGCCAAAGGTTTTCCCTCGGTATCAAAGCTAACAATTTAGACCAGGAGTCTCCAAACTACGATCCACGGGCCAAATCTGACCTATCAACATCTTTAATCTGATCTGTTGAGCTCTTATTGACAATGTAAAAATATTCAGGTAAAAAATTAAAAAATGGAAATGTGTGAAAATAGTGTGGTGATTTTTCTTTTTATTAAAAGAATTATTATAAGAACGTGGTTTTCGAGAAACAGTTTCATTAAGATGCAAAGCTAATGAACAGTATAAAAACTCGTTCAAATTACATTTTTTTTGTCCCGCGTAATTCTAAAAAGTCAGCAATATCGCACCCCCGTTCGAAAACTTTGGAGGCATTTGATCTAGACCATTATTGAAATGGTATTTTCCATGTTGACTGAAGTTGTTTATCCTTTGCAGATTCTTATAGGTCTACCCTTCCAGCCTGTTGCCGCCTGTCTTTCGGGTGGCATAAATTTATTGCTTACTGCATGAGGCGGTCTTATCGGAGAATGTTGATATGGCTTCCCAGACAAATTTTTAAATGTGTTATTTTTGTTTTTTATTTTTTTTGTTGTTGTTTTTGTTTTTTGTTTGTTTGTTTTTTTTTGTTTTTTTAGGGGCGCTGACTTGATTTATCTCCACCTTCCGACCTTGTGTCAAACCTACGGTGGAAAAAGAGCATATTTTGTATAAAAGTCGGCTCTGGATTCAAATAAATTAAAATATAAAAGAATATATTTTTTAACCAATAGGAAAAACTGAAAATAATCCTATCAAAACATACAAAAAAAATCTGCTAAATATTAAAATAGATGTTAAACATTTTACACTTATATAAGACTCCGTTTTTTTTGTTTGTTGTTGTTTTTTTTTTTTTTTTTTTGTTATTGTTGTTTTTTTTGTTTTGTTTTGTTTTTGTTATTTTTTATTTTCAAAAATTCGTTACCACAATAACCATGCGACGATATTTTTATCGTGTCAAACCAACACTATCTGAATTTACTCGTGTGACGGACAACTCACACGTATAAATAAGCAGCGATCAGCCACTTTCTGAGTTTCTTTAAAGTGAAACATTTCAGACAAAACTCTATCGCAGTATGAACATTAAATTCTCTACTACCTCCTGATGTTTATAAGCCTTGACATCAAAGCCAGCAGAGTTTAAGCTATTGTTGAGGTGGATTGTTCTCTGATCGCTGAGGTATGGTCCTATGCAGTACAACTCTTGCTTTCTACAGATCCAAGTTATGACAACAGGACCATTGCCAGCACCTTCAAAATGCAAATACGAGCGGCTCAACAGATGACAGGGAGGTTTCCAGGGTGATGAAAACAAAGTTTCCAGCCATACTTATTGTCTTTGGTGTGCTTTCAAGTGTGAGCAACATCATGCCACCTCACATCTTCGAAGTCGGCTTGAAATTCAACACCAAAGTATACCTGGATTTGCTGAAGGTGACCACTGGCAGAGTCTGGGTGAGGCAGCAACATTCGGCGCCTGCCCACAAGTACAAAGAGGCCCAGGCTTGGTTCCAGAGGGAGTGCTACGCCTTTGTACCCTTCTTTTATTAGCCCCCTCCTTCCCCGACCTTAATCCGCTGGACTACTTCGTTTGATTATACATCGAGAAACATACACAATATTACCTCCCACAACACCAAAACCAGTCTGATCGCTGCAATCCACCGAGTATTCGCCGAGCTCCTGCCGGCGCTTGCGGGAAAGGCATGCTCCCAGTTCCGGACCCGTATCGAGGCTGGTTGGGGTTGAAGGCAGCTACATTGAATAGATGTCAGCTCTATTACATAATCAAGTTTCCTGAATTAATTTTTTCAATAAAAGTTTTAAATAAAGCAGTAGCGTTGTTTTCTTTAGGGCGAGAATTTTATAGTTGCACCCTATATATATATATATATATCGTATTTCTCGTTTGAAAAAAAACAACAAAATGTAAATTTATAAGCGATAAAAATTAACAGTAAAGTCATCTAAGGGTCGTGGCCTAACGGTTATGGCGCCGGACTGTGGTAAACACAGTCTGGAGTTCGATCTCTAAAAACAGTCGAGCTATGCTGATGAGAGATAGTGAACTCGAAACACGCGTGTACGTAGATTACTGTTTTGAAAATAATAAATAAAAATGTTATATATATATATATATATATATATATATATATATGCACCTTTTTTACAGGATTGGTATGGGAAAGTTGTTAAGTGGACGACATCATCCCGTCAAAGAGCTCAGAACAGCAAGAATAGTGCGCCGTGAATATCAGTCACGCGCCCAATTGCCAAATAATAGACAGTCTATCTGTGTGTCTCTAATATGGATATATTTCTCCTTTATATATACCTTTGCTTTTAAAGATTACAAAAACCTGTCGGACGAATACGGTTTCTTATACGTATTTCGTAGAAACATGGTTATATTATTATTATTAGCATCACACGCGTACATGTTATTCTATTGTGCCGAATCAATTAGAACACGCAGATTCGGTGTGCGTTCCATGTTTACTTTCTACCGGCGTATGCACTTTCGAGAAGTGGATTTAAAGATACGCAGCCTATCCGCTAAAATCGATGGAGAGATAAAGTCTCTATTTTTGCCACAGCAACCACTGACGACGGAAGATTATTCCAGGATCCATTAATGTATATAAAGTTTGTTGGGTTGTTTTTGCTTTTTATTTATTTATTTTTTTTTTTTCGGGTGGAATTATTTACCTGCGAACTTGTGTAATCTATAATCTTGTCGAGTAAAATATAGACGTTGTCGATATGCAACGGATATGGATTTGGATCTCAGAAACATTTCAATCTTTCTTATGGATACGTTTCTTATGATGAGGAAGCTGAGCATAATGCACTTGACTGTCGAGTGCCGAATCCAAAATCATTCAAAATCAATAGAATACGAAGTGACTCTTTGTAACAAAGAGATTAATATAATCCTGTTATGATAATCGTTTAGTTTTTACTATGGAGCTATCACGGCCAAGAACCATTTGAGATTAAATATTAATGAGAATGTATTGATTGTGAAATGAGGAAAATTATGGAAGTATTAACATTGGTCAATGGTATGAACGTATGGCTTAGGGTTCGTTTTTAACAAGAATTTCTTAACATTGGATTTGAAGACGACCATGTTGAAATCAGTAATGTGTTCAATGGACGGTAAATCTTTGCAAAGGAGTAAAAATTCCACCTGATGCTAAGCACATGAAGGGAGAAGGTTTTGTGGCCCCGTATGGGTCCAAAAGACTCAACTTTGTACATGGCGGGAACAAAATATATTGAACAGAAATTAATACAAACAAATAAAGAGTGTGGGTATACGTCAGTTCGACAACTACGTGCGCATGATTCGTGTATAACTAGTGTGCTAACGGCGAGAGACATATTATTCAGGTTTTAACACTCAGTGGAAAGTGCATTATTATGCGTAAGGTGAACACACCACAACAGAAAGGGAAGTAATTTTCCCTGTAGTGACAATACAACTTCCTGTTACGAATGGCTTACAAAGAAGAACAAAATATTAGAGCTCAGTCGAACACCTTCCATGGTAATAACGATATTGTATGTGAGAAAAAGTTGTTTTTTTATACAGAAACCAAAAGAGCCGACTGACGATGTGAGTGTACCAGGTTCGAATCCAGTTCGTTCCACAAAAATTACTTACACTTAGGCTATTAGCTACCTTCTCGTGGTCCTTCTCCTAAGTATCCGATGTGTTTCTAGAAAGAATTCTGACTAGAAAAATATCAGGGAAACCAATGTTAACTGTTAAGTGTTGAGACATTATGTTGAACAAAGATGGCGGTAGTAAATCAAATCACGATTTAATCGTTTCAAGACGAAGGTTGACAGTAAACTAAATTGAATCCAAAATTCAATATTTTTATAATAAAGCTTCTGATTGGTTGATTGTCCTAACCGAAAGTTATAAGTAAGATCGTCGAAATCATTGGAGTCATACTCTCATTAAAAATGGGAATGAATCTCCTTGCTGCTTAAGTGGGTTGGAGACTGGGTAGAGTACTCATCAAGGCTTGGTTCTTGACACTCAGCTTCACAGGTGCGGAGCCGGGAACCGTTCCAGTGTCTGTCAGACTGAGGTACACCGCCTTGGTATTACTTGGGAGTGCCACCACCACCCCCCAGACCTTGCCACCCGGCATTCAGGTGGGGCAAGCTCATAGCTTGTCTCCTGAGGCGCCTTGACCGGGGAATGCCGACGGGGATACTCAGGCAATTTTTGCAACTGCAAGAGTGCCCCTCTTTTAGGGGAGCTTGCCTATAGCCCACCTTTTGGCCTTGCGTCACATAATTCTCTAGTAGGGAGCACTTAAATATCTACCCTCATTAGAAATAAAAAAACATTTTAACACACACTCTTTTTTGATATAATGAAAAGTCCTTTCTGACTCAATTTGGTTTGATTTAATAAAATAAATAAATAACATTTTTTCTTTTGTCTTATTTATTTTTGGAAATTTGTCTTTATTCTTTTGATTCGTACGAGATGATGATGATGATGATGATGATGATGATGATGATGATGATGATGATGATGACGACGACGACGACGACGACGACGACGATGATGATGATGATGATGATGATGATGATGATGATGATGATGATGGTGATGGTGATGGTGATGGTGATGATGATGATGATGATGATGATGATGATGATGATGATGATGATGATGATGATGATGATGATGATGATGATGATGATGACGATGACGATTAAATAGATTTTTATATAAATATAAACAAATTTAACAAATATGATACGTTTAGGGAAGACGACTCAGTTGCAGTCTTTGGTGAAAAGTTCAAATAGAAATTCTGTTTCAGCTTTCCTCGATTTTTATCCTCGGCCCCCAAAATCAACATAGATTAGAGTCTTACTGTAATGACCTGGTCCCTGTTTATTGTGGTGTAACGCTGTACCTGTGCAGTTCTAGGAGGTCTACCCTTCAAGGCTTTGCTTTTTCTCTTTGAGAAATGGTTAGCTTATTGCTAATCGCCTAAGATACTCTTACCGAGGAATGCCGACGGGGCTGCCCAGACATTTTTTGCAGGTCAGAGTGCCTCTCCTCGGGGGCGCTGACTTCCCAATCTCACTTTACGACCCTGGTATCACAGTTCTTGGTTTGGGAGAGAACTGAAATCCTTGTTGAGAAGAATTTTCGCAGAGTCAGTTTTTTTGCAATTTATAACCAGCCAGTGGAAATAGTTCTGTAATTTACTATTGAGTCATCGTTTATCAATTAACGATAAGTATGAATGAAACAAAAATGATTGACAGGTGAGAGAGACTATGGAAGCAGTGAAATCCATCAATAGTATGAACTTATAACTCATGTATCTAACACTGGTTTACTTATATCTGTTAACACTGGATTTGTAAGGGACCAAGTTGTACGCACAAGTGAAGCAGTCTCGCCTATGTGATAAAGAATCTTTGTCTATGTAAATTCCCCTGACTCTAGGCGCATGGATTGAAAAAGATAAATCCTTTTTTCTATGTATCAGAAAAAGGGGTCACTGTCACGAATGCCTTACAAGAGGGAAGGAAAGATTCGAGATCAGTCGAGCACTTTCCATGCTAATAACAACAGAGTGGAGAAAGAGACAAACAACGCTGCTTTTATGAGAAAGTTGTAGACACGAACACTAAAACGATAACGCCACTAGATCATGTACTCTGTCAAGAGAGTGCACCGTGGGGTTTCTACTCAGATGTGGGAGCAGTATTCCATCGTTGGCGTATAGGACTTTTAGATGAGTAAAATATCGCATCAGATGTCAGTTACTTTCTGGAGTGATAGAACATCACCAACAGGACTTCCCACAATACCAAAGCCCGCCTGACCGCCGCCATCCGCCGAGTATTCGCCGAGCTCCCGTCAGCGTTTGTGACTTTAGTGTGCCGAGCAAGCGTATGAGTAGGGCCTACCTGCGGTGAAAAGCGAACCTGGAACCTTTCGATTACAAATCAACTCCATTAATGAACTACACACATCTTATTCCCATAATTACGATTTAGTTTCGTTCAACGGCTATGAAATGAAACAAGCCGATGTGTGATTTGCGCGTGTCGATTCGGCGAGACTGCTTAGGAACGTAGCGTGTCAATTCAATGGTATTTGTTCGTGGCGTGGCGTGTCGATTCCGCGGTGATGTTCGAAATTGCGTTGAGGAATTTGTTAAGGACTGCGTCGTCACTTGTGAAAACATATATATATATATATATATATATATATATATATATATATATATATATATATATATATAAAGCTGAACGTCTGTGTGCGTATGTGTGTTTCTAGTCACGAATAGGCTCCTATATGGTTGACTATTTAAAAAAACTGATTACATATAATGATAGAAGATGTATCGAGGATCAGGAATGGGTATGTTTGATCTGGCAGAACGGTGGTTCATAAAAATTGTGGGGTCTGCGTTCGCTCCTGGCCCCCAAAGTATGGAAATAAATAATAAAAAAAAACGTTTACAAGGGATGTTGATATAGATGTACATAAGAATACTTTGATAAGTATGTTTCAACTTAAATAGGGATGGTATAATAAAATTGTGGGGTCTCTGTTCGCGCCTTTACTCCGTGGAAATATGGCACAAACTTTAACAAAGACTTTTCATATCTATTTGCGTAAGTATACTTTTATAATAATGTTTCAGTTTGAAGAAATATGGTATAATAAAATTATTGGGTGTTCGTTCGCGCCTGGCCTCCAAAGAATGTAAATATGTCACAAAGTTTAACAAAGTTTTTTAAAAGGGGTGAGGGTCCACAATAACACCTTAACTTTAATCTTAATTCATGTTAGCTTTTATTTATTTATTTGTTTTATTTGAATCATATTGTGTCGAATAAATTCACCTCATAAATTCACGTTCTTATTAAAGTGAAAGTCAAACAAAAAAGTCGGAACTTTAGACAATTCTCGACACAAATTTTGCATAACTCTGTTTTTTCCTTCTCCAGTTGCACGTGGCACTCTTTCGAAAATAGATAAATAGATAAAGAATAAAGATAAGAACGTTACTTGTTATTGTGTCAAAAGAAGGAAAAAATCCTGCTCACGTGATTACATATTTTTTTTAAACATTTTCATAACCTAATTAAATAAACATATTTTAATATTTTCCGTTCTTTTGTGCTTGAGGAATATTCGATATGGCATGTGTAGTTTATATAAAAATTCATTTAAGTAGTTATCGCCTCAAATTTCGTTTTAATTTCGGTTCGCTGAAATTATTGCAAGTAAAGAGCATTACAAACTATTTCAAAACAAAAAGAAACATGAACTGAACTTTTATTGACTATAGTAACATTTATTTCTTGTATATATATTTTTCGGGTAGTCGTTCGTTGGCTTCTCTGCTGAACACTCTTACTAAATAATATCGACGAAATATCGAAAAACAAAGAAACAAAAACAGTTTTGAAAAATAATGAAGCTTTACTTACTTTAGTAAAATAATCCGAAACAGCAAAATGGGATATTAAAAAAGTAAACACGTAATTACTTTAGTTTTTTAAAGACAAGAATCGATATAAATATGAATAAGAAGAAAATGGCGCCCTTTTCCAACAGAACAGCTTTGTTTCAGTTTTACAGTATTGAATGGTGTAATATTGCGCCGTCGGATTCAGGGTTGTACTATTGTAATGTAAAGAACACGCAGAAAGGGTTGTAATCAACTGAATTCTTTCTAGTACACTGACAAAAAAAAAGCTTAAACAGATATATAAATAAAAATAAAAAGGTTATGCAAATGTTTTTAAAAAGACACGTAATTACGTGAGCAGGATTTTTCCTTTCTTTGACACGATAAGTAACGTTCCTATTTTTTATTATTTATATATTTATCTATTTTCGAAAGAGTGCGACGTGCATGTGGAGAAAAAAAACAGAGTTATGCAAAATTTGTGTCGAGAATTGTTTAAAGTTCCGATTTTCTTTTTGGCTTTGACTTTAATAAGAACATGAATTTATGGGATGAATTTATTCGACACAATATGATTCAACTCCAAAAAATGCATAAAAGCTAACGTGAATTAAGATTAAAGTTAAAGTGTTATTGTGGACCCTCACCCCTTTTAAAAAACTTTGTTAAACTTTGTGACATATTTACATTCTTTGGAGGCCAGGCGCGAACGAACACCCAATAATTTTATTATACCATATTTCTTCAAACTGAAACATTATTATAAAAGTATACTTACGCAAATAGATATGAAAAGTCGTTGTTAAAGTTTGTGCCCTATTTCCATGGAGTAAAGGCGCGAACAGAGACCCCACAATTTTATTATACCATCCCTATTTAAGTTGAAACGTACTTATCAACGTATTCTTATGTACATCTATATCAACATCCCTTGTAAACGTTTTTTTTAATTTTTTTATTTCCATACTTTGGGGCCAGGAGCGAACGCAGACCCCACAATTTTTATAAACCACCGTTCTGCCAGATCAAACATACCCATTCCTGATCCTCGATACATCTTCTATCATTATATGTAATCAGTTTTTTTAAATAATCAACCATATAGGAGCCTCCTCGTGACCACACACACACACACACACACACACACACACACACACACAAACACACACACAAACGTTCAGCTTTATATTATAAGATATATATATATAAGCCTGAAGAGTCCTAGAGTGGATGAAACGTGGAATATTCAGTGTAGCTTAATCGTTATATATATTTTATAAATTACTAACTAGCTCTACCTACGTATTGAGCACTTTTGAAGTAAATACTTAAAGTTTACGCATAAATCTATACTTTCGTATATTAATTTTATGTGAGTAAATTAAGTAGTTATATATATATATATAGAGAGAGAGAGAGACAGAGAGAGAGTGTGTGTGTGTGTGTGTGTGTGTGTGTGTGTGTGTGTGTGTGTGTGTGTGTGTGTGTGTGTGTGTGTGAGAGAGAGAGAGAGAGAGAGAGAGAGAGAGAGAGTCGGAAAATGAAAATATTCTACAAATAAAAGTAACGCACAGGAAAACTTCCATCAGTTAATAGAATATTTATTATGCAAGTCATACATAAATAGAAAAGGCCAAAAACGTTTTAATTCCTGTTAGTGTTGTTAGCATTTCAATGGCAGTCATGTTTTCACCCAAGGTAGCCATTCTTCCTGATCTGGCTGTAATGTATATGAAATGAAAGGATAACATTGTTTTATGTTTCCATTAAATGTTCTTTTCTTTTAGTTTTGCTCGAATTTATGATCTCTCTCTTCTCTTTCTCTCTCTCCCTCTCTCTCTCTCTCTCTCTCTGTGTGTAAAGACACTAACGCATATATATATATATATATATATATATATATATATATATATATATATATATATATATATATATATCAATTGCTGAATATGTTTCATCCGTTTTTACAAAGAGCTTTCCTTTATTGCTACTTGTAGTTGATAATTTCACTAACAATAATGCTGATATATATATATATATATATATATATATATATATATATATACCAAGTTATGGGTATTTAAGAGAGAAAACTAATTGTACCAGGTTATTAAAAGTGCTCAATCAAAGAGGAGCAAGATATATTTTATTGATATAGAAAAATTTACATGGTCGCATCATGGTTGGTTAAAAGCACATGTTCTTGTCAGACACTTTAAAATGTTTGTCTTCTATAGAAAAAAATCCAGTTGTTAAATGAAAAATGAGAAACGTAAAAATTTAGAGGGAAGGGGGGTTATGTGACATATAAACTCCAGACATTGAAAGTAAAGGCAAAAAGAAGAAGGCAAAAAAGAAGGCAAAAAAAAATAAGGGGAAAAAAGAAGGGAAAAAAGAAGGAAAAAAGAAGGGAAAAGAAAACTAAAATAAATTGACCGAACAACATCAGGTGTAATCAAGATGATCATTGTAAGGAGGGAAGAATTATTAGGAAATCATTAGACAGAGTGAAAGGTTGAACGTACATGAACTATCTACAGAGGGAAAGGGACATTTTAAAATAAGACATTTCTCCTGACCAAGATAATCGAGCAGAACAGACATGCTAATAAGAGAGGGGGTAGGAAAAAGAGACTTTATGAGTATATAGAATATTAACAGCATAATCTAATGTAGTACATACATATACATACACATATACATATATATATATATATATATATATGCATACACATATATTCACATATACATACATGCACATATATATATGTATATCTTTTCATTTCTCATTTTACAAACATGAAAAATTAATATGCATCAGTTGTAAACTATTTTACTTATAATAATAATAATAATAATAATAATAATAATAATAATAATAATAATAATAATAATAATAATAAACTACATGTGGTTTGAACAAACCATCTGTCTGAAACATTAACATGTCCAGTATCGCGACTATGTAAATGTCTCTCTATATATACTGAGCTCCTACGCAATCCTCCCATAACAGACACTAATACTTTGTCTTCAAGTTATCCTTCTTCCCATCCTCCATCTGATATAGTTACTAATCCAATATACCACTCGAGCAGACCCTCCATCTACAATCATAAAATTAGTAATAATAATAATAATAATAATAATAATAATAATAATAATAATAATATTCTCCTAACAGCCATCCTAACACTAACAACACTCATTATCCCCTCCAAAACAGTCCTCGTACAATCATTGTCCCACCCTTTGTTGAACACAATGAACAAAATTCAAACTATTTTCTCTAATACAAATCAGCAAATTAATATTAATATCAGACCTCGAGCTTTTAATAAAGTACATACATATATCGGCCCTACTACAACATTAATTAAGAAAACAATATCAAACCAGATTTCTTTTTATAACAACCATAATTCTAATAATAACCAAGGAACTTCTCTAACCACTTTAATTAAAAAAAAAAATTAATTCTAATAATACCCCCTTCTCAATCAAATGGACTATCATAAAAAAGTTAAGTCTTATATTCCAGGCTCTAAGTCATGTCGCATCTGCACAACCGAAGCTATAACTATAATTACTTCTCCTCAAAGTAACAATATAATAAATTCTAAAAACGAACTGATCTCTTTATGTAAACATAAGTCCAAATTTAATTATGAAAATTTTGAAATTACATAGCTATTACTTTAACCTTTCAAATATATATAATTTTTTTTTAACATTATCGTTTTTTCTACATACTTTATTTTTCTTAATACTTCATAACTTAATAATCCTTTATTTTAATTCTTTATTAATTCTTTATTTCTTCTTTGTTTGGCCGGTTTTTTATCTGCAATTTCCATTTTAGTGTTTAAATATTCCTATCTATCAAATATATCAATCTACCTACACATTCATATCCTGTATGTATATTTACTTATATACTTTATCCGGAATATGCTGATACCGGCCATTATCTCCCTTTATTTTTTTTTCATTTCATTTGGTGTCTTTTAATAACTCCTCTTGATATTTTCTTAAGTAATAACTTGTACATTTCAGTTGACCTCTTTTTTGTTCTATATTTTTGGCGCCTTTTAACGTTATCTTGTCTGGGTCATTTTGACATTGGCTTTTCTATTTTAAATTTAATTCAATCACCATTCAATTTTTTCTCTCTTCTTCTTCTTCACTCATTTTTCTTAATTACGCCTTGCCTCAGCAGCCGAGTCTAACGCATATCTTATCATTCTTTTAATAACATTATTGGAATTCTTTCCCCTTTTCCTTATACCTATTTGTGAATTATTCCACAGATTTCTGCTTTTGGATTATTTTGGACCATTTTCCAATTACGCGATTTCCTTGGATTTTACTTGTGCGAATGGACATTTAACTAACTTTCTTGGATTTACAGTTTTGGATTTTACCGTCATTGGATACTTTACCTTTCACCAGACTATCCATTCACGCGAAATTACTTTTTTCTTCACCATATTCCCTCTACTTCACTTTTTCTTAACAAGTAAGATCTTTGACTTACTTGTAGTTTCATCAAATACTTTTGCGAGAAAAATCCGATGCCGCATTTTGCTAAATCCTACCCTCTGATTAGAAGGAAAGTATTTCTTCGAAATTCCGCGGATTAAGGACTATCCATTTATTTAGTGTTTCCTTTTCAAATTAAATATATTTTCAACTCTTTTTAATGTGTTTTTAACATGTTTTATTAACTATTTGCGCCTATTTATATTCATATATATATATGTATGCATGTATGTATGTATATATATATGTATACATACATACTCACACACACACATATATATATATATATATATATATATATATATATATATATATATATATATATATATATATATATAGTAATTTATAAAATATATATGGCGATTAAGCTACACTGAATATTCTGCGTTTCATCCACTGTAGGATTCGGCGCATAAGCCTGACGAATCCTACAGTGGATGAAACGCAGAATATTCAGTGTAGCTTAATCGCCATATATATTTTATAAATTACTAACTAGCTCTACCTACGTATTGAGCACTTTTGAAGTAAATACTTAAAGTTTGCGCATAAATCTATACTTTCGTATATTAAATTTGTGTGAGTAAATGAAGTATATATATATATATATATATATATATATATATATATATATATATATATATATATATATATATAAGCGGTCTGCTCATAAATTTGCTCAGACGTACGTAGGAGAGTTTACCAGCTAAAAGTGAGCCACCCAACTCTAACCCATCAAATGAAAACCTATGGGGAAAATCTCCACGTGATTCAGAGATGTGTATAGGCTGATGACTCCTATATTTGTGTAAGTTGTAGATTAATAAAAGCATGTACATCAATATATGTATATATGTATATATATATATATGTATATATATATGTATATATATATATGTATATATATATATATACATATGTATGTATATATATATATATATATATATATATATATTCTTATTTGTAGTATTCCGAATTTTACTGGGTCTATATAATACAGTAATCGTTCATACACCAATAAATTTTAAGACAAAAAGAGATTACTTAAACTGTAATTATCATATTTCATAATTGAGCATTCATATATTGTTTTAGCAAAAATTAAGACTTCAAAGAATTGTTTGATAGAAAAAAAATAATGTATTTCATCGTTAGTTACAATTGTTTCAAGACTATTCGGACAAATTCAAACATTATGTCGTTTGAAAATTTTCACAAGAATAGCCTTTCTTCAGACTTATTAAAAAAAAAAACACTTTAACAATAAAACATTATGGAAACAATTTCCCTTATAAGGAAACGAAAACAAGCGAAAATATTTTACCTATATCGCATCCTTGCAAAGTATTTTTAAAGATTTATATATTTACCTATTTTCGTATTTCCTTTTTTAAAAAATATTGCAAACAAATTATCATACAATGTAACCACTAATTACCTCTGTCCATTTAATATGTTTTATTAATACTATTCATTGGTTTCTTAAATAAATTTCTTTATTTCTTTATTTAATTTAAATTACTTTTTAAGCTGGACTAATCAATTAAGAAAATTGACGAAGTTATTGTGTAAGGGAAGGTACACAGACATACAAACAGGCAGACAGACAGACGCTTTCACTTTTATAGATATACTAGCATTTCAGCCCGGCGTTGTCCGGGTGCTTGGGTGTGTGTGTTGAGCAAAAAAAAAGTGGTAGTAGGAAGGCAGGCTCGAATGCGTACTGCGAAAGAGGAAAAGAACGTGAAAAAAAACGTGACGTCAAACCACCGTCAAACCGGAAGTGACGTAGGTTTAAATTAACGCTAGACAATCGAAAAGAGGGGATGGCTTTTGAAAATATCGGCGAAAAAAGCAGCCCCTCCCTGTAGAAAAGTGTCCAGTTGAGGGTGAAGAAATTAATGTTTTAGTCAATTTTTCGGTATTTGTGGTTTGAAGGGTCGAGCTTCAAAACGATACTGATCTGGTGAAAATCCGTCGCCTCTGTCGAAAGTTTTAGCCAGACATGCAAACATGCATACGTACATCTATATATTGATAGCTCAAATTTTGGACCCAAACCGATTAAAAAACTTGCCCTATCTCTGAATAGTCTTTATGTAAAATTTTAAATGTTTAGACCAGAAATTATCTGAGTAATTTGGTAGAGACCGCAGAGGTCAAATTTTTTAAATTTTGACCCCATATTATGGCCCCTTAACATTTATTGTTTTGGGCTCAAATCAAGTTATTAAGTTAGAGCCATGTCCAAGGGACCTATATCTAAAATTCCATGTGTTTAGACCCAAAATTGGCGGAGGCGTTTGGTAGAGTTCTCAAAGGTCAAATCGTTGAACTTTAGCCCATTAACAGCCAAATTTCTGGCCAAAAACTGATTACAAAGATTTTCCCAAATCTCACTACCCTGTATATCAGATTTCGAGTCTATAGATTGAAAATTGACAGAGTTATTGTGTAGGGAAATGTACACAGACAGACACTTTCACTTATATATATATATATATATATATATATATATATATATATATATATATATATATATAAACAATAAAAATCCTATATTACAATAACCACTTTCAAAAATCTGTCCAAATTTATAGTCCGTTTTGTCTACTTATGAACAATCAAATATAGATGTCCTGGATTTTTCATAATTCGATTCCTGAGAGGTCCAAAAATGGTGTCAAGAAAAATCAAAATGGAAAGAAAAAATAGCACTCACATTGTTATATAGTTCATACATAATATGTTCGTTATATGCTTGTTCGCTTTGTCTCTGAACGAAATCTACTTAGATCGCGTGTTAATCGAGACTTCCGTTTATCCCTTCCGTTAAAATGCTACCATTTTATACCCTTTGACAACGTACGTCTTGATCTTGTATTTGCCACTACACCCCAAGTCAAACTCGATAGATAACAGTTGGAGACAACCTGAAATTATTTACTAAGGAGATAGATCATGCGAACGTTGCTAACATCCATAATGAAAGCGGTTCTATGGAACCGGCTGGACTTGGGAACGGCACTACGAGTTGTCAGTCCGCATCGATTTTCTCTTCACTGCCGACAACTTTCATCTGACCGATGTTGTGTATAATTATATGAAAGCGCACGTATGAATGCGTACGTGTGTGCAGAAATGTGTGTGTGTGTGTGCAGAAATGTGTGTGTGTGTGTGTGTGTGTGTGTGTGTGTGTGTGTGTGTGTGTGTGTGTGTGTGTGTGTGTGTGTGTGTGTGTGTGTGTGTGTGTGAAAATCACGCATGGAATATTACTTATCTATCTTCGGTTTCAATCTAGATAAAAGGCAAGATCTCAGAATGGAATTGATATTGTTGTGTGACACCACCCGATGAAAGAAAATGGCCGACTTAGGCATGATATGTTATATATTCCGTTTTTATATTATCTATTCGTAACACCTGAAAATGCATATTGGATATTCTAATCTAGGTAAAAGGTTATATTTTGAAAACTGGATCATAAACAGTTTTTCCCGTGCATTGTTTGGATTAATATAAAAACCTCAGTTTTTGAACGTCATGGAACTCGAACAATTCGGATTTCAAAGTAAAACGACCGAGCCGAAAATGGTTCGATTTTCTTACAAACTTTTGATTCATGAATTATGTTGACATCAAAGCGAACTGTACTGTCTGGCAATAATAAGAATAAAAAAGAACGCTTAATATAAATAAAGATAACCAGAAAAAAGGCGCAAGAAAAAAGGCACGACTGCATGTGGAGAGCAGTACACTGGGAACTATGCAAACCACTGAAATTTGAACATGAAGACAAATGGTCCAAGTACAGAAACCAATGATGGAAAACAAAAATCAAAAATCCTCTGGCACATGGAAATAGAAACAGTTAAATCCATTCTAGTATGGAGATCGGATGTCATAATGATTATCAAGAACGAAATAAAAATCCAAATTGTAGATTTTGCGGTGCCAATAGACTATGGAACAAAAATGAAAGAGGCGGAAAAACGAAGAAAATACACGAACTTGCCAGAGAATATGGAAACATGATAATAATTGTAAGAAAACCCGGAAAAAAAACTAGGAAAAATTGGAATAAAGAGGACTGAGACTCTGCAACGGACGATAAATAAATAAGTGTAATTAATTATATAATGTGTGGAATAATAGAGTACGTATGACATCAGATACAGCATATAAATGTAATATATGTATATATTTCTAAAGAGTTACCTTTATCAAGGCCTGTACGCCACTCAAGTATAATACGTGTAATGTGGTTAGTGAGACAACAGCGTAATGATCGATAGTGGTTAAAATTGGTAGAAGTTAATTATTTAAGCGAACACTTCAATAAGAACTTGTTTACATTGGTGTTGAAAACGACCATGTTGTAGTAAAGTTGAAAAGTAGACTCGCGGTACCGTTCTAGAAAAGAAACTTTGTGTGAACCTATCTGCGGGAGAAAGAGAAAAAGACGTATGATAAAAGATGAAGGGGGAATGGGTTTATTGACAGAACTATTGGATAGAAAGGTGTTCACAAAAGGCACACAAAAGGAATCTTGCCCTTTTTTAAGCGAATCCAGTTAGGATGCTTATTCTCTACTTCGTCAAAAACATCGTGGAGTGAGAAATATGATAAAAATACATGTTTTAGAAAACTATTTTCTTTACTTTATGTTTTTGTATTTATACTTCTAGTTAAATAATTAATGCAGGACATGGTAAAAATTAAGGGTGTCTTCTAGTATAGATTTTAGTATTTACGTACATAATGACATAAATAAAAAAATTTTCGTTTGTCTACTTTTCCGTACAATGATGAGCGCCTCTTTTTATTGGAGCTGGAGTTCCCCACATTTAAAGCATTGTACCCGACTTTCCTTATCCTCATGGTGAGGCAAGTAAGGCTGAGATAATTTATGGTGCATTAAAACAATGCTTGTCAATCAACCTTTCTGTGTGGCTCAGGGTGGCATTTGTTTTCAACAAGTTGGATTGACAGTGCATCGGAGAGGATAAGGGTTACAGCGATGGTTGGATGACACCAGTTTCGCTAAAGTTTAAAAATCGGAATTGCTGGTAAATTTCATAAACAATAAAATATCTCTCCCTCTCTCTCTCTCTCTCTCTCTCTCTATATATATATATATATATATATATATATATATATATATATATATATATATATATATATATATATATATATATATATAGCTAGCTATATATATATATATAGCTAGAAATAGATAAGGAGAGCTAGCTAGCTCTCCTTATCTATTTCTCTCTCTCTCTCTCTCTCTCTCTTTATGTTTTATTTTTTTACAAAGGAATCATCACTTATCAAGGCCTAGATGCCACTCGAGGATAAGGGTTAAAGAGTGTACAAAGGGTTAAAGTATGTACAGTGGTCAAAAGGACAATATCATAGTAATCGTTAGAAGTGTAAATTTAGTAAACTGGATTACTTAAGGGGAACGGCTCATCAAGAACTTGGTCACATTGGACTTGAAGACGGACTTATTGTAGTCAGCTGGAAAGCAAGTAAACTGAAGAGAGTTCCACGTGTGTGTAGTTCTTAGAAAGAAGCTTTGTTCATGGTATCTACGTTTAGGTTTAGGCACTAATAAAGTGGGGGAAATTATTGATAGTGTTTTCAGCCAAACGAGTGTTTGATATGTATTGTATTTCCTTCTTTCTCTTATATTTTGCCTTTATCTCTCTCTCTTTCTCTCTCTCTCTCTCTCTATATATATATATATATATATATATATATATATATATATATATATATATATTGGGTTAAAGCTGGTTTGATACCTCGTCGATATGAGGTAGGCTCTTTCCACTGTCGGATCTGTGCCGCGGGTTGCTTGATCTGTATAAGTTAATAGACTTTCTTGTGTATGCGGCGTGTTTGCTCAGTTGGTAGAGTGCTCGCCTAGCATGCAATAGGTTCGGCTTTCAAATCCTGAGCACGGATATGTCTAACTGATGAGCCCAAATGAGGGCGAAATTCGAGTCTTGGACTTCCGGTTTGTTGGCTTTCTTGTCTCTTGTGGGCTGCGACATTGTTTCGGCAGTGGAAAATCATTATATATATATATATATATATATATATATATATATATATATATATATATAGTAAGTTATGAAATATATATGCCGATTAAGCTACACTGAATATTCCACGTTTCATCCACTCTAGGGTTCTTCAGCCTTAAGCCTGAAGAATCCTAAAGTCTTAAGCCTGAAGAATCCTAGAGTGGATGAAACGCGGAATATTCCGCGTTTCATCCACTCTAGCCTCTTAAGCCTGAAGAATCTTAGTGGATGAAACGCCGAATATTCAGTGTAGCTTAATCGCCATATATATTTTATAAATTACTAACTAGCTCTACCTACGTATTGAGCACTGTTGAAGTAAATACTTAAAGTTTACGCATAAATTTATACTTTCGTATATTAAGTTTATGTGAGTAAATGAAGTAGTTATATATATATATATATATATATATATATATATATATATATATATATATATATATATATATATATATTACATTAAATAAAATAGACGTTTTTTGTCTATCAATTCTATTTTCGATCGTTTCCAACTTCACTTCTGGCGGGAACTGGCTTATGTAATCACTATATTTATCACATATTCAAGTATTTTCAAATCCTTCAGGATTCATCGTCAGGGATAAATTAATCTAACTTGTTTTGAACAATTTATAAAGTTTTTTTTTATTCGTTCCTCATTGGTTAATTATTTTATTTTATTTTATTTTATTTATTTATTTATTTTCCATTAGTTAATTATCTTATTTTATTTTATTTTATTTTATTTATTTGTTTCTTTTTATCCTTCTTTTTTATTTGTAAATATTAATAGCATCCTGGAATGTTTTTAAAGTTATTAAAATAAATAACTTTACAAACATCTCAAAATATAATTACTATTGGTAGAGTTTATTTTATTAATAGTTGGGTTTTTTTTTTTTTAGCTTTTATCATTTATGCTTTTAGTATTTCAAGTATTGGTTTGTTCAAGTCTATATGTGTTGTCAACTAAAATCTTCCTAAATTTTGACAAGGGACAAGAATGTTGATTAGTCAAGTGATTAAATATAGCACTGTTTTCGGAGCGATGCATGATTAATCTCCTCGACCAAGTGGTGGTAGTCAAACCTATATATATGTTTTCACCTTTATTGTTGGAGACACGGCATCGCTCCGAAAACAGTACTTTTATTAATAATACACACATGAATCTCTAGTTACCTTCAAAGTAATCTCCTCCAGCTGCAAGGCACTTGTCGTACCGTTCCAACAACCTCTGGAAGGCCTTATGGAAGCGGTTTTATATGAACGTGTCGCAGCTTCTTTCATCTTAATTGTCTCATAACGACAGCCTCTAAGATTTGAGCTTAAGGGATAACCAAAAGTCACAGGGAGCAAGGTCTTGACTATAGGGAGGGTGGGAACTGTCCTGATGCCCATTTTTGTTTCTGATCTTCGCGCAAATCTTCCACATCTTCAGTTCCTCGCGAATAATTGTGTGTACAGTTCCCACACTGACATCAAACTCTACATTTATTGTCTCTATAGACACACTACGGTCCTTATCCATGGCGTTCTTTATTTGGCCAATCAACTCTGATGTTCCGATTTCCTTACTCTTCCCACACCTCTTATCATCCCTTACAGACTCCCTGCCCTCCTTGAATCTCATGTGATTCAAAAACTGATACTCGATTCACGCAAGATGGTTCAAAAGCAGTTTGAAGTATTCTATATGTTTCTGTGTAACATTTTCCAAGCTTAAAACAGAATTGTATTGCATATCGTTCTTCCAAAATGTCCTTACGTCCATGTTGCATTTTTGAAATTCACCAGCTGTGGCAATCAGGTGTTAATAAGGTGTATTAAAATTCCTTTTGTAGCTGTTCATTTGAACTGGAAATCAAAACATTGGTCAGTCATCTCATAAGACGTATAGTAATAACATACTGGATTTTCAATTGTTTACGACAATTTTAAATAACTGTACAAAAAATGTCTGGAAACTTATTGAAGGCACCTCGTAAATGTTGGAATTTTGTTTTAAAGCATGTGGCGAACCTTTTTGGAGTTAAGGAAATATGTCAAGTAATTCAATATTACCAAATTTTATGCGAAGTCGTTGTGTTGTAAAATTCAAAATAATCGTTTATTCAGTTTCAGACTGGATTAATCATTAATCAAAATAAGTGCGTGATTTGATGGATAGTATTGATTCATCATTTAAAAAATCAAACATTAATATATATATATATATATATATATATATATATATATATTATTTCTGTTCTTTGAGTTTTTGTTTTTCTTTCTTTCTTTTTTGTTATCTTTGTTTCTTTGTTGTTGTTTTTGTTTCCTTTTCTTTTTGTTCTTTGTTGTTGTTGTTGTTGTTGTTGTTGTTGTTGTTGTTTTTTGTTGTTTTTGCTTTTGTTTTTGTTTTTTGTTTTTTGGGGTTTTTTTTCAGAAACCACAAACCAAAATGAAACGTGTTCGCGTAAATGGTGCACAATAGCAAAAAAGAATAAAATAAACTCGAATATATTTCGGGGGTAGGGACTAATCCTACAAAATTAAATTCTTTTCTAACACAAACTCAGCAATATGATATACCGATTCCGTGTCAAGGGCAGTCTCCGTCATCAGAGGTAGACACAAATGGGATAAGTTTAGCTTTGATTGCTTAAAGATAAAAACGTGATGAGATGCCATATGCAAGTTCATCTAGCACATGGGTAGAAATAGTGTTGAGATGATTTCAAAAGATGGCGGTTTAATGAACCATCGTAATAACGGTGAAAATAATCTTTCTATAAAAACGATGTAGTAAATCACAAAGGATCCAGGATGATGGCCTGATTTATCTGTTAATGATGGGGCGTATTAGATTGTTCCCGGATCTAATGACTAGGGCTGCGACAACAGCATATTCTTTTTATTGTTTTGACTCTTGATATATCCTTTAATATCTTATATGTTTTTTTATATAGACTGATGTGGTTATCGGTTGATTGACTGTGTTACTGTATCGAATATATACTTGAGAATCAAAAGAATGAAAAGAATATTCTGTTGTCACAGCCCTACTAATGATTCTCAACATCACAATGGACGATGTGACAGGGTTAATCGGCATTCGATTAATGATAAATCAGTAAAGTATTGTTCGCGGAAAAGTTTTGCTGGTACAAAGAGCAATGATGAGAAACTCAAGAGAGGATGTTCGTAGTATTCATCTTTAACTTAGATTTAGAAACTCCCGCATCTTGTGATGCATGAGGCAAAAGTCAAAGTAGCCCATCGTTCTCTCAAGTTTCTTCCTGTCCAATGAAATCTCTCTCGATTGTCTGTTTCCAGTTCAGTTTTGGTCTTCCTCTCTTTTTTTCATTGGAGCCATCAATAGGAGTGTAATGTTGTTACCCTTTGGACTGTGATTATAGCGTAGTATCTGTGTTTACTGTGGCAAGCAAGGCTAAGGGCAAAACATTTATATTATTATTATTATTATTATTATTATTATTATTATTATTATTATTATTATTATTATTTGATTCGAGCGACAGCGGGTAGCTGGATGGATTATTATGATTAGAAAAATAAACAATTGGATTAGGAAAAAGTGATTGACAGCTGAAATAATAATATCGCTACAAAAAGAATTCGAAAATAGAAAATAGATGTAAACATGATTTTGGTTTGTATAAACAAATAACTGGCTTGGGGTTACATCAGCTGTTGGTCTGAGACACGTAATGAGATGTCGATTTAGGGAGATTCTAGTCAGTCGTAAGTTGGACATCAAAGAGAACGGACGACTCAAAAGGGGGGGTTGGTCTCTCCATAACGCATAATTTTGTTTTGTTGATGTTGCCTGTGTGTTTTTGTTGGTGTTTTTTTTTTTTTTTTTTTTTGATACTTGTTTCGTTTATGCTATTTGTGTTCGTTGATGTTTATTTTGTTTGGAGTTTTTTCGTTTATGTTGTTTGTTTTGCTTTTTGTTGATTTTTGTTGCTTTTTGCTGATGTTGTTTACTTTGCTTTTTGTATTGATGTTATTTCTTTTGTTTCGTATTTTGTTGATCCTGCTTGTTTTCTTTGTTAATTTTGTTTTGTTTCTTTGTTTATTCATAGCCATCGTTTATCATACTTTGAATAGTTCAACTTAAATGTTTTATGAAAGGTTTTAAATAAATAATTGTTATTTTTTTAAATGCAAACATATTTCGATTCTAAATGTTTCTAAATTACGTGACCAATTAGCAAATTGAGCTTAGAGACTTGGTGAAGTTTTGTGGACACGTGTAATAACGTTTTGCCTACCTAAATATTAATTTCCTTGTCCGTACGTCCAGTGTCACAAAAACATCATAATCGAAAACATTACTTAATGAGAAACGAATTACCTTCCTTTATATTCGCTCTTTATTAGTTAAAAATCATTAAAACACTTACTTCTTCAAAACTTAAAAAAACATCGCTTTCTGTTGTTTACGGTTTCAAATTGGATATTTTATAATTATAATTAAAATAGAAAAGTCATGTTGAGAAGAGACTAAGTTTTTTTATAACTACAATTAGTTTCTTTTTAAATTAAAAAAATATGCAAATAACGTGGCATTTGTTACTTTATAATTTATATAAGATTTATTGTGAAAAAAATGTGTTGTGCGTTAATTTTTCATTGAAAGAACCTAAATTTTTAAAATCAATTAAAATCTAAATTTTTAAAATCAGTTAATATCAAAGAAAAACGTAAAATAAAACAAATAACGACAAATTTAAAACAATTTTTTAGAAAAATTTTTTTTTTTACATTTTAAAGCTAAAAAGCTTTAAAAGGTAAAAAAAAAAAAGAATTGGCCAAAAAATTGTTTTAAATTTGTTGTTATTTGTTTTATTTTACTTTTTTCCTTTTATTTATAATGTGTTTTAAAAATGTTCAACTACCTTAGAATTTCTACGGATATTGCTAGTAAATAATTGCTAACTAATTTCCTCTGAAGATAAGCCATTCTTTGAAACTCGTAAGATAAGGAGAATTTTAAGTTTCTAACTTGTATCCATTGTCGAATAATAAATTCTTCTAAATTTTAATTTACAAAGTTTAAATTGAATTATATATATATATATATATATATATATATATATATATATATATATATATATATATATATAACTGAAAATGGTTTATCTATTCATCAACATTTATATTTAATGATTTTCTCACAATGACTGATTTGAAGAATATACGAAAGGGCTTTGAATAAATAATGCCCATGGCTCACATCTCATGGAAGAAACTTGAAGCACATTAGTCTTCCTGTACATAGGGACCACTTAGAGTTACGGATTTCTCTAATCTGAAGATTGTTTTTGTAGAACATCCCAGACGTCACGACGTGATTTCAGAAATCAAGATTGCATCGTCTGGAAAACGATTTTCTTTTCAAAACAAATTCATAGCTGGGAAGAGGTGTAAGTCAGAAAGTACAAGGTCAAGAGAGTAATAGGATGGAGAAAGATTTCAAATCCACGCGTCCGTGCTTCTGATTTGGCAATATTCATGTTGTTGACACAAGCGTTGTCTTACAAGAGTAGGATACCTTTGCTGATTTTGCCCCGCCTTTTGGTTTTGAAAGCTTTTCTCAATTTCGTCAAAAGTGAGCATGATGTGCTCTTGTAATTGTGGTACTTTTTTATCAGGAAATCTGTCATCATGGTCTCAGAAGACTATGAGAATAACCTTACCAGCGGAGGGCTGCACCTTTGCCTTTTTTGTAAGATTGGGAGTCCAAATGCTTCCATCTGTGTAATCAGTCTTTTGAAAAACTTTGACTCATCTTCTCACCATATCTGCAAATTCATTTTCCAGCACTCAACGTATTCTCGTTTCTGGAAAGGTGTTAACAACCTTGGGATTCATCTGAAAGAGACTTTATCCATATGCAAATGGTCATGAGTAATAGTATCCATAGACTTTGTACTAATCATGATCTGTAGGGCTAGTTGCCGAAGAATCAGGCATCGATCTTCCAAAATGGCGACCAGGTTTGAAGTCTAAGGTTACGTGATGGGGCGTTGTTACCATACGTTTATTTCATATACAAAAACCGGATCACTATGCGACATTCAGCAAACTCCGTTTCACACTTAACTCAGTTCAGACACCGATAAATCAGAAAGCACGATTCGTTCAAAGCTGTAATTTGTTACATAATTCACAAATATAAAGCATTTCACATATAAACTTTCAGCTAGATCAGACAAGTGGAAGTAGGTCAGAGGTACTATTTATTGAACACCCCTTATCCCTTATATATATATATATATATATATATATATATATATATGTGTGTGTGTGTGTGTGTGTGTGTGTGTGTATATATATATATATATATATATATATATATATATATATATACAGAGTGTCTATAAATTCCGTGTGCAATTTAAAACGAATTGTTCTATAATTGCACACGGAATTTATAGACACCCTGTATATATATATATATATATATATATATATATATATATATATATATATATATATATATAGCAATTACTCGTGGCTAATTTTCCATACATTTCAAAGGAAATTAAATGTACTTCAATCTAAAAGACATGGGTCAAACATATCAGAGAATCGGATGTGCCTCTATGCACACGCGCAAAAGAAAACTACTTCCTTTTACGTTTCTATCATTTGTCGATGCCTAGCAGCATGGCCGGTGGTAATGTTTGATCGCTTCTGACCGCGGTTATTGATCAGGGCGTCCCCAACAACGGGCCAACGAGCCGAGTGGGGCGCTAGACTTAAACGTAAATGATTTCTTATCGGTAATAGACTGTGACACATTGGTAGTCTTAAGTACGTCGAGTAGAATTCAAATGTTATGATAAGCAGGGTAATGTGTATAAATTGGACTGACTGCGTTTATGATAATATCTTCGTGTAATTTCAGGCAATAAACACAGTTATTGCCCAGCGTTTATTGAATTAGTGTAAACACGAAATATATGGACATGTAAAAAAAACCGTAAATTGATTTTTTGGCTCGTTTTCGCGCCAGCAAAAAACTCATCTACCTACAACCATTACCAAGACTTTATATTAAGTAATCCAATTCTAGCCATTACACTCATTAATTCCAATCCTCTCATGGTATTGGTCATCATTCAATTGACAATCTCATCAAACCTTAATGATACTGTGTAATTCACTTTTTTTGGTTTTTTTAATTCAGTCAAAGTTCTCAAAAATCAAGGGGCCTAACTCTTAGGAGCTAACATTTGATCTCTATATAAGATCCATAGATATTCGAATATTCCATTAAAGTTCTCCTTTACATCTCAAACACTAAATTAGTAAACAAGTTGAAAATATTTTTTTCTTCTCAATTGAGTATTTAAATATGTTATCGTATATATTTCTCTTGGTCTTACTGGATTCCAGGACAAGAATCCATCTAGTCTGGTGGAGTATCCAGCTTTGTGTTGTTTCTTAAGGTAACATCACTTGGAGAAGGTACACTATTCCACGTGGGTGAATCATACTGTAGATATCTTATTTTTGCTGCGAATACTAAATGTTTTTTAATTTTTAGTCAGGGTTTACGAGGACAGTGTCTAGTGGACATTGTGGATTTCAAAATTCTATATAAAACTTATTTGGTAAAAAAAGCAAAGCAAACAAAATAAACGACATAGTAAAAAAAAGAGAAAAAAATACGAAAGTAAAAGTATAAAAAAAGTCCCCCGGGAAACACCAGATAGGTAAAGCTGGGTGTGCACGAAACAGAAACTTCATACTTCCTTTTTTTCTCTTTTCGTGATCTAGTGACGCATGAACGATTTTCTTCACTAAAGCCTCTTCTCAGGAAAGAGAAATCGCTAGCCTTTCTGTACTCTATTGATATTTTTGTGGTAGGTATTCGACTGGGCTCCAAACCATGTAAAAGATTCACAGCCAAACCAAAACTCGTCTACAACCACTGCCAAGACGTTCTATTAAGTAATAAAATTGTGCTCATTGTTTCCAATGCTCTCATATTATTGGTAATCATTCAATTGACAATCACATAAAACCTTATCTTC
This sequence comes from Euprymna scolopes, assembly GCF_053919585.1. NCBI lineage: Eukaryota > Metazoa > Mollusca > Cephalopoda > Sepiida > Sepiolidae > Euprymna > Euprymna scolopes. The sequence continues at coordinate 42,279,296 of NC_136499.1, forward strand.
GAGTAGCTTTTGGCCTTAGTAAGTGATGACACACTTGTATAAATCATGATTGAAACATCAGTTCGTGTTCAATGAATCGTGTTTAACTAAATTGTTTGCAATATATTATTTTTTTTATTATTTTAAATAACGCACATATTTTATATACATTAGAAAATCAAACTAAACCAAATCAAACCAACTTGAAACAAATCAAACCGAATCAAACCAACCTGAAACAAACCAAGCCGAATCAAACCAGCCTGAAACAAACCAAGCCGAATCAAACCAACCTGAAACAAACCAAGCCGAATCAAACCAACTTGAAACAAACCAAGCCAAATCTAACCAACCTGAAACAAACCAAGCCGAATCAAACCAACCTGAAACAAACCAAGCCGGATCAAACCAACTTGAAACAAACCAAGCCGAATCAAACCAACCTGAAACAAACCAAGCCAAATCAAACCAACTTGAAACAAATCAAGCCGAATCAAACCAACCTGAAACAAACCAAGCCGAATCAAACCAACCTGAAACAAACCAAGCCGAATCAAACCAACCTGAAACAAACCAAGCCGAATCAAACCAACCTGAAACAAACCAAGCCAAATCAAACCAACCTGAAACAAACCAAGCCGGATCAAACCAACCTGAAACAAACCAAGCCGAATCAAACCAACCTGAAACAAACCAAGCCGGATCAAACCAACCTGAAACAAACCAAGCCGAATCAAACCAATCTGAAACAAACCAAGCCAAATCTAACCAACCTGAAACAAACCAAGCCAAATCTAACCAACCTGAAACAAACCAAGCCGAATCAAACCAACCTGAAACAAACCAAGCCGGATCAAACCAACTTGAAACAAACCAAGCCAAATCAAACCAACCTGAAACAAACCAAGCCAAATCAAACCAACTTGAAACAAATCAAACCGAATCAAACCAACCTGAAACAAACCAAGCCGAATCAAACCAACCTGAAACAAACCAAGCCGAATCAAACCAACCTGAAACAAACCAAGCCGAATCAAACCAATCTGAAACAAACCAAGCCAAATCTAACCAACCTGAAACAAACCAAGCCGAATCAAACCAACCTGAAACAAACCAAGTCGAATCAAACCAACCTGAAACAAACCAAGCCGAATCAAACCAACCTGAAACAAACCAAGCCGAATCAAACCAATCTGAAACAAACCAAGCCAAATCTAATCAACCTGAAACAAACCAAACCTAATTAAAACGAAATAAACTAAAATATTTTTACTCATATTCACTCCAAACAAAGTACATTGCGACTTGGAGGTAAAGGGCTTCTATTTTGGATCATGCTCACAGGTGACTATGTAAGAAGGTGAGCAGCGAGATGTCTGTTTGCATGACATTTAAATTTCTACATGTTAGTACAGCCATGGAAGCAGGAAACAGGAAGGGTATTCCAAATCCAACAATCTGAAAGAAGAAGCTAAAAGGCTTTCGGCATCTTGCGAATAGGTGGGATTTTGCTGCTTGATTGGTTAGTCGGGAATATATACGTCTGTTGAATAAAGGTTGTGTGTACTGAGAATCCCGAGAATGCAAGACAAGCAAAACGTTAAAACAAAAATAATTGAAATTTTAAAAGCCCATTAAAATAAAATAATAATTGAAATGTCGAAAGGCCATTTGGATAAACAAAAGAATGAAGCTGGCGCCCATCAAACGTCATAAAGGCTCGGAATCGATTGTCAAAAGGTCATAGGCGATTACATAACAGCGACTTGAATTAAGTTGAGCTGAGATTATTTTTTGTTGTTTGCTTATTTGTTTAGGCGAGCAAAGACCGAATCAGTAAACGACTTCCAGAATGCGCGTCTTACTCCCATCAACATCCACCAACATCTCTCTTGATAGGACGCATCATCGCTAGCCACCAAAACAACAACGAAACTGCCGTATGATTTTTATAAAATACACCGTAATACAACATATCGAGGGGGCACAAGAGTTATTATCAGCGATTATTTACTGGCCATAGATAGAGCCTGAGAAACAAGAACTTTCCGTAGCTTTTCAGAACTTTCCACTTCTTTCGATAGTTACTGTGAATCATTAAATATCATCGCAACAGCCATTTACCGTTTATATCTAACTGATAACGCCCGTTACATTTCTCTGGAATTTGAGTGGAAATAAGCCTCTGCGTGATTCCAGTGCTCCCCGTGCCCTTTAAGTTGAAGTGTGGGCGGTGCTTCTCCTCGCTCTTCTGATTCTCCTTGTCACGGCCATGTTTTATGGTGCTAACAAGTATACGTTTTAAAAGGATTTTTGTTTATCTATATATCAATAAAAGTGAACGTGTCTGTGTGTCTGTGTGTCTGTGTACATTTCCCTACACAATAACTTTGTCAATTTTAGTCTACAGACTCGAAATTTGATATACAGGGTACTGAGATTTTGGAAAATCGTTGGGATCGGTTTTCGCCCAGAAATTTGGCTGTTAAAAGGTCAAAGTTCAACAATTTGACCTTTGAGGACTCTACCAAAATCTTCCGACAATTTTGGGCCTAAACACTTAAAATTTTTAATATAGGTTCCTTGGACATGGATTTAACTTAATAACTTGATTTGAGCCCAAAACAATAAATATTAAGGTCAAAGTTTTAAAGAATTAACCCTTTTTTTTGCTCAGCATACACCTCCAAACACCCGGGCAACGCCGGGCTGAAATGCTAGTTATTAATATTTTTCGTTTTGTTTCGATTTGGTGTAGTTTGGTATGGTTTGTTTCGAGTTGATTTGGTTTGCTTGTGTTTGGTTGGGTTTGTTTCGGGTGGGTTTTACTTGTTTTCGTTATAAAATCTTTAAACTATTTGAAACTAGAAAACAATTCGACGTTTGTCCATAAATTCGATAAAGAAAAACAAAAACAAAGAAAAATATGTATGATGTGCGTACCTGTGACGAAAAAAAAATAGCGGACAACAACGATCAAATAATTTTATTTAAAATAAAAAAAAGAAAAACAAATTTATGGTTATGCGACGATTGATTATGCTGCGGCACCATTTAAAAAGCATCACCGGTTAATCCTCCTTAAAATAACTATTTAGAAATAGTGTTTAGTGTCAATATCATCATAATGTCTACAAATTCTCATTAATGGCCTTAAAACGGTTTTATATATAAATAAAATATAATAATATTATCTATTATAATAATTTATTTTTAAATATAAACAACTTGATCAATTTACATGCTTTTTGGTGTACGCTATTTTCTTTCTGGCATAGGTATGTACATCATAAGGATTTTTATTTTTATTTTTTTCCTATGAAGGACAAGCACTAACAATTCATTAAAACACGATTCATTTAACACGAACTGAAATTTTATCCCTAAATAGAGGATGGGAATTCATATCTTCCCTAACGGTATTAGTATATATATGAACATAGATGAACCTATTGGATTTGAACTTGGTTTAGTATATTTCAGTATCGAATGTGTTTATATTCATTAATAAAAACGTGGATCTTATTTACGAGAGACGTTAAAAAAATAATGCCTCCTATTTTGTTTTCCCCTAGTCTTTAAGAAAGAAACCCCTGTCATTCATGTGCGCCAGAAGCAAAGATGCGTCATTGAATCCGTCCATACAAAAAGACTGAACCGATCAACATTCAATGGTGCTTGTTGAACGTTTATGAAACCGATGCAGTTGAAGTCAGTACAGTTAAGCGATAGGTTCGTCGATTTCAGAGTGACGATAGAAATTTGAGTGATAAAGCACTTTTACGACTGGAGCATCATAAGAGGCTGGCAAAAGTTTATTGAGAATGGTTTTGTAGAAAAATAAATTTTGGACCTGAAAACATAGCTTGTTTTAACAGTACCACTCCTGTCTTCGTAGTTTTTCGACGTTTTAGTTTGTTAGTATAAAAATAGGAGTCTATACTTTTGGAACAACCCTTGTACTTTGCCTCAATTTGAGAGTAGAGTTAGACACAAGATCGGTTTTTAATGTTGGGAAAATCAAGCTTGCCGAAAAGGGGGACACTTTTAATTAAGAAAAACAAAAATAAAATTGGCTAGGTGCTTAGGATTTCCTCTTAACTTAATGAACACAGAACAGTGAAATATCAGAACAGATACTACAATTTGCTCCTCGTTTGATTCTAAAATGTCAAAAGAGCGTCGTCCATAAACGAGGGACTTTATTATCGATTACCTCGTGTAGTTGTTACTTATTGATTACCAGTTGATTTATCGATTTTTATTCTCAACTAGCAGAGAAGAGTGGCTCGTAAATACGCTTAAATATATTTAATGCATACAGATTTTGTATCTATTATTACAGAGACAATTCTGTAATATATATATAAATATATATATATATATACATATATATATATATATATATATATATATATATATATATATTACTGATTTCAAAAACTTTTCAAAAAAGTGACTTGGTTGCCATCGGCTGGAATCGAAACTAAAACATTTAGCGATCCAGCTGCGTTCTCTAATATTTGAGCTATCGACAGATAAGAAAGATTTGAAATTAAACTACTTCATGCTGTGATTAAATTTGCGCAAAAGTAATAGAAATATGTCGCCAAGTTGAAATGAACATTTTGTATTTCAACTTGCCGACATATTTCTGTACGCGTTACTTATCCATCCGAACAATGATTTTACTCGTTATACCCCATATTTCTTGTTAATTTCAATGTTACGTAACCAGTAGTTTAAGAGGTTTTCAGTTAAATATTTTCACACAAACACACGCATAAATACACTTACTAAAACATAGCTAAGTCGTAAAACTGCATACCTACATTGACAATGTAAACGTGGGCCAAAGCCATACTTGGCCATTACTTTTTTATATTGTATGAAATATTTCCGCAGTTATGCTGTGGACGCGGTGATTATTAAAGAAACAGTTTTCGAATAGATTAGCAATTTTAGCCTGACGAGAAAACTGAAGAGCGTGTATATTCATTTTTTTTTTTTTAACTATGAGTTATTTCCCTTGTGTTTATATCACGCGTAGCAAAACAAACATGGCCGAAATCGTTTTTTCGTTGAATCATAGAAATACGTGTTTCATGTAATATTCCAGAAATACTTAACATGTGACATGAAAATTAGGTAAATAACATTGCTTTAAAAAAATGTAAATAGTTATCATTTTTTTTTTATATAAAATCTCAAAATGGTTGGAAAATTAAAGTGAAAATGGATAAAAAAAAAAAAAAAAAAAGAAAACGAGACGAGAATAAAAATAAATAAAAGTAATTGTTTAAAAAAAAGCAAACTGAAACTTAAAGCCGACAATTTCCCAAAGTATCCCCCGTGCAGGTGTGTATGAATAAGTAATAAAAGTTAGTTCTTTCTATTAATCGTTTACTATCACCATTCAACTTGCAATTCCATCTCATTAAACCTTATCCATAAGTTGTGATTCATTTATAAAACGGACAAAGAAGAAAGAAAGGGAAATATATAGTTTCTGTTTCATATAAAATTAGCTGTCCTTTCTCGGTGTTTTCCAAGGAGAAATTTCACTTTCATTCTTCTTTATAAATAGACTAGCAGGGCTACCCGGCGTTGCTCGGGACAGTATAACACAATGAGGAAAAAAATTACTTTTGAACATACCTATCATTTTTTGACGTCTACGTATCATTTGCTATCTCGAGCAAAAGTATATTTTACTTACCCTATGGCGGTTATTACGCATGTATGATATAATTGTACCTTCCCTAGGAAAGGTAATTTACAGCACGTATATGAAAGAATTTTACCTTCGCCAGGAAGGGTAATGTAAAACACATACTTAAAATAATTTTACCTACACTCGGACGGGTAATGTAAATACATATATGAAACAATTTAACATAGTCTCGACAGTTATTGTATAACATATATGAAATAATTTCTCTTCCCATCCTATCAAGGCCGTCATAATTTTAAGAAAAATGAAGTCATTTTTAGAAGGTGGATTTTTGGGGTTTACAAATCAATGCATAAATATATTGTTTTGGTTAATGATTAGACAACGCTTGCTTTACCATAAATTTCAACATTACAGGGGGTTTTTCCTTCCTCGCTATCGGCACTATAATTTTAAGAAAAATTATGTCATTTTCTGAAAATGTCTCAGCAGGATTTTCAAATTAATGCATAAATACATAAAATAGTTAATGATTAGACAAGTCTTGCTTCATTATGAAATTCCACATTACTGTGTTTCATTTTCTTTCTCCACTACTGACACCAATTCTTTTTTTTTTTTTTAAAGACGTCATTTTCGGAAGATAACTTTCCCTTCCGACTACCGACATCACCATTTTTAGTGAAATGATATCATTTATCGAACATAACTCAGCAGGTTTTCCAAATAATTACATAAATGCATTAATACGGAATGGAGATTAGGCAACTTTTACTTTACAATGAATTTCAATATTACTCTAGTTCTTCTATCCCCACCACCGACAACATAATAGTAAGAGAAATAATATAATTTCCGATATGATTTCGCAGGTATTCTATATTTTAGGAATGTGTCATTGGGATATTGCTTTGTGACCCCAAAACGGGCATTACTCCCTCTAGCACCACCTCAAAAGAGGAGGCATGGTAATCTCAAGATAACACCAGAGCTTTGAAAGCAACATCATAATGCGCCTTTCTACCCACCACTACCACTGTAACGTCATTTCCGGATGATACCATTGAAAATTCAGAAAAAAATATGGATCACTCCTTACAGAAACAGGTCCTATTCACCTTCACCAACAGTATATACGAATTAAAGTAATTTTGCGATCGTAAACTGTTTCAGCCATTTCTAGGATTGACTTCATACACCCCCACTCTCGAAATAAAAGACAAAAAGTAATTTGAGATCGTAAACTGTTTTACCCATTATCAGGACTCGCTTAATTCCCCCACTGTTAAAAAAATATACATAAGATAAAGTAATTTTGAGATCGTAAACTGTTTAAGCCATTTCTGGGACTAACTTTATATTCCACCGCCTTCATTTAATCCCAGGCAACATCAGGTCTTCTGCGAGTATATATTTCCTTCTATATCATTCAATCCCTGACAATATCCGGTCTTCTGTTACTATATATATATTTCCATCTATCCCATTAAATTCCAGCGATATCCAGTCTTCTGCTTGTACATATTTCCATCTATATCATTTAATCCCAAGCGATGTCAGGCTTTCTGCTAATATATATTACCATCTACCTCATTTAATCCTGGGCAATGTCAAGTCTTTTCCTATTACATATTTCTATCTATCTCATTCAATCCCGGACGACATCAGGTCTTCTAATAGTATACATTTCAATCTATCTCATCCAATCCCGGACGACGTCAGGTCTTCTACTAGCATATATTTCAATCTATTTTATTTAATTGCAAGCGACGTCAAATCTTCTGCTAGTATATATTTCCATCAATCTCATTAAATCCCAAGCGACATTAGTTCTTCTGGTTGTATTATATTTCCGTCTATCTCATTAAATCCCTGGTGACGCAAGATCTTCTGCTAGTATATATTCCCATCTATCTCATTCAATAAAGTGCGATGTCAGCTCTTCAACTAGTTAATATATCTCATTCAATCCTGGGCGACGTCAGGTCCCTGCTAGTATATATTTCTATTAATCTCATGGCCAGTCCGGTCTTCTGCTACAATATATCTCCAGCTTTTTTTTCTTTTTTTTTTTATTACATTTTCACCCCAAACAAGGCAAATTGCCACTTTGGTGTAGGGGGATACTATCAGGGGCAACAACTACTGGGGTACTATGTAGGGATTTGGGCAGCAAGATGTCGGTTCACGTTACACTTGAACTTCTGCACGTCAGTACTGTTGGGGAAGCAGGGATCTGGAATGGAATTCCAGAGTCTAGCGGTTATGGGGAAGAAACTATTGGAGTAAAAAGATCTTTTACATCTAGGGATCTCTACAGTGTGGGGGTGGGATTTAGCAGCCTGTCGGGTTTGTCGAGGGTGCTCACGTCGTGGGGGCACAAGTGACTGCAGTTCGTCAGATCATTCACCACTAAAATACTTGTAGAAAAGGCAGAGGGATGCAACATTTCGTCGATGGGACAGAAGCTGAAGCTTAGATGCCAGTTCAGGCCTATCAGGTTTGCGACTCTCTTTTGAACCTTGTTAAGGAGCTAGAGACTAGTAGCAGATGCACCAGCCCAGATGTGACAGCAATACTCCATACACGGGCGAATGGCGGCCTTATAGAGGTACAGGATACTTTCAGGTGTTAGTAGTTGTCTAGCACGGTAGAGAGAGCCCACCTTTCTTGCAGCGGCCCTGGCAATGCCTTCAATTTAATTGTTCCAACTCATGTTTCCTGTGAACGTTAGGCCAAGCAATTTGAAAGATGTACTCTCAGATAAAGAGTCGTTGGCCATTGCTATAGGTGGTAGAGAGGGTTTCTTGTAATTATTGAATGAAACTAGTTTAGTCTTGGCAGCATTGAATGCGACCAACCACTTTTGTCCCCATTCCACCACAGATTGGAGGTCTTCCTCTAGTGTTTCTGCCATTTCTTTAGAAATGTGTTCATTCGTCTTCCTGTCGTGCCTGCCATAGAGTGTAGTGTCATCAGCATATATACCCATCTCAGAGCCAGTTTTGTCGGGGAGGTCATTTATGAATATCAGGAACAATAGAGGTCCAAGGATAGAACCCTAGGGCACCCCCGCATTTATATCATATTGTTTAGATATACGACCGTCGAAGACAACCTGGATTTTTCTCTTATCTAAAAAGGATTTAATTATGTTAAGTATTCTACCAGTGATACCGTATAATCTAACTTTCCTGAGGAGACCTTCGTGCCATACCCTGTCAAAAGCCTTAGATATATCTAGAGCTACCGCTCTGCCCTCCCCCGCTTTGTCCAGTAAATGGTATATACGTTAAGAGATCACAGTTATGATGCCTGCTATGGAACGGGCTTGTCTAAATCCATATTGTTTGTCAGTCAGAAGTTTAGCATCTGTAAGGTGATGGACTAGAGCATGGTTAATTAAGATCTCAAATATTTTGGCAAAAGTGGGAGGAGGCTAATGAGGCAATAATTTGATGGGTCAGTCCTTTCGCCAGAATTCTTGAATACTGGTACAACAGAAGCAGTTTTCCAACAGCCCGGAAAGCAAGCTTCATTAAGGCATTTGTTGTAGAGTTTGGAGAGAACTGGAGCTACTTCGGCTGAGCACTTTTTTAATAGCACAGCTGGGATAAGATCGGGTCCACATGCTTTTGAAGTGTCAAGGTTTTTATGATAGCATGCACCTGAGCAGGGGTGGTTTTCAGATCGTCTAGCGTGGCGTCTGTCCGCATAGGAAAGTCAGGTAGGGGGTGGTTGGAAGGGTCCAGTGTGGAGTTGGAGGCAAACCGACTGGCAAGCATGTTAGCCTTGTCGGTTACTGAGGAGACAACCTCGTGATTGTTGGATAGTGGGGGAATTGTTGATTCCCCATTATTTACTACACTGTTGTAGATTTTCCAGAAGTCTCGAGTTCCTAATTTTGTGCTTCGATGCGCTTTTTAGTGGTTTCCGTAAATTCTCTCTTAGCTGTCGCTATTTCTTTCTTAACGTTATTTCTAGCTTCTATATACTTCAGTCTGTTTGAACTGGACTTATGTCGGTTAAACCTACGGTATTCATGCTGCTTTTGAGCAATGGCAGTTGCGCAAGTCGACGTAAACCATTGGGGGGTGTGGGGGCTTACTATAAAATTTCCGCATGGGAACATGCGCTTCGATTGCAGTTTTTGAATCAGTCAGTAGTCTCGTTTGCACACTGTTCAGCAGGGAGAGAAAAAATATTTCTCCATGGGGCATCTCTGATTAGTTCCCTGATGGCTTCCCAGTCAGCCTTTTTATAATATCTCGTTGTTTTGAGCACTGGCTCTTCAGTTTTGGCTCTATAGTTTAGGGCAATTTCAACCATTATCACTGCATGATCAGCGTTCCCAAGTGGGCTGTGGGCCTTCGTTATGCAGTCATCGGGAACTGTCGTCAAAAACAGATCTAGAAGTGATGCGTGTTGTTCTTCCTGGTCAGGGAACGGGTTGGAAACGTAATAATTTGTGATAGGGAGTGAGATATAGTGAAGCTATGAGTTGTGCTGCCCGCTGCATCTGTGTAAGTAGAGAATCCAAGCCAGTTTTTGTGGTGGACATTAAAGTCACCAAATACATGTATCTGTGCGCTAGTGTCGAGGGACAGTGCCGTGTCTATGCTGTCAGATACTTTGTTTATTATGGTGCAGTCCTGAGTCGAGGGAGAGCGGTAGAGAAAATAAAAGTATCTAATATTGTGTTGCATGCTTAGTCTAAAGCACATAAAGGCTTGATCATCTGTTTCTAGGTTTGTTTCTCTAGTCAAGGGGAGGGTATTACGAATGTAAACTCCAAGTCCGTGCATGTGTCTGTCAGAGTCCTTACGGCAGAGTGGGAGATATCCAGGCATGTTAAAGTGGTTAGAGGGGATGGAGGGGTGTAGGTTAGTCTCACTTAGTGCTAAGATATCCGGGGTATTTGTTAAGAGAAATGCTTCAACATCAGCTAAATTAGTTCTAAGCCCACGGATATTTGTGAATGCAAGCCTCAAGGGAGGAGGCAAGTTGAATTTGTTTGTCCCTAAGCCTGGTTTAACTTATTTTTAGATTGTACTGTCGTCATATTTTTTTTAAAGAGTTTCGGTTTAGGTAAGGAGGAGCTAAACAAGAGGTTATGCAGAGCATCAGACATGCATCACAAGTAGACCATTTAATCCCAAACGACGTCAGGTCTTCTGCAAGTATATGTTACAATCTAATTCATTTAATCCCAGGCGACGTCAGGTCTTCTATTTGTATATATTTACATCTATCTCATTAAATCCCAGGTGACGTCGGAGTTTCTGCTATTATATATTTATATCTATCTCATACCATTCCGGGAAACGACAGGTCTTCTGATAGTATATATATCCATCTATCTCATTCTATCCACGATCACCGTGTAGTCTTCTACTAGTATATATTTTCTATCTATTTCATTCCATTCCAGGCGACGTTCTGTCGTCTGTCAGTATATAATAACATCTATCTCATTCAATCCCAGGCTACTTCAAGTCTTCTGCTTGTATACATTTCCATTAATCTCATGCAATCCCTGGTTACGTCAGGTCATCTGCTAGTATATATTCAATCCAGGGCGACATCATGTCTTCTGCTAGTGTATATTTCCATCTATCTCATTGAAACCCAGCCAACGTCAGGTCTTCTGCTAGTATATATTTTCTATCTCATTCTATCTTGGGGGACGTCAGGTTTCTTCTAGTATATATTTCAATCTATCTCATCGATTCAAGGGCGACGTCAGCTTTTCAGCTAGTTAATATTTCCATCTATCTCATTCAATCCCGGGCGGTATCAGGTCTACTGCTAGTATATATTTCCATCTATCTTATTCAACCCTCGTCACGTCTTGTGCTAATATATATTTCCAGGTATCGAATTTAACCCCGAGCAAGGTCAGGATTTCTGCTAGTATATATCTTCATTCAATCAAGGGCGACAACTGATCGTCTGCTAGTATATATTTTAGTATATATTTATGTAATTTAATCCCGGACAATATTGGGTCTTCTGCTAATATACATTTCTATCTATCTCATTAAATTTCAGGCAACGTCCAGTTTTCTGCTAATATATGCTTGCATCTATCTCACTCAACCCCAGGCGTCGTCAGGATTTCTGCTAATATATATTTCCATCTATCTCATTCAATCCCGGGCAACGTCAAGTTTCTGCTAGTATATTTTTCCATCTATCTCATTCAATCAACATTCAATATTTTCCATCTATCTCATTCAATCAACATGATATTTTTAATTCTTGTTTGTTTTTTTTCTTAGCATATTTACTCATTTGAAACATGTTTTTCGTCTAATTACATAAGTAATCCTCAATATATTTTAACACCAGATGGTTCCTCGTTTAATAATATTTTTAATGTAAATCCAACCGCCTATAAACAATTTTTTCACGAATTTTGCTTAATGTCCTCAATCTGAACACTTACACAACTAACTCTGTTTGAAACAGAAAATAAAATCTGCTTCCTTATATTTCTCTTTTTTTAAGACTTGACTTATTAGTAAAAAAAAAAAAATTGCAAAGAAAATAACGTATTTCGTTTCTACTTTAAGCACTGTTAGCTGTACCTACCTGGGGTTTCCCCCGAAATATGTTTTTATTTTGTTTAGTGTTTCGTTTATTTAGTATTAAATAAACATGGAAGTAATTTTTTTTCCTGTGAAACATCGGTTATGAACAGCTAGTTGTGTATGAAACAACAGATTTTGATTTGCTTTTTATTGTACGTTTTTCTTTTTTTAAAAAATTCTCTTTATATTTTTTCACAAATTATTTTTAATGAAAGAAATGAAAAATATATTTAACTTGCCTGTGTGCCCGGCGTTGCTCGGTGTGTATTGAGAAAAAAAAAGTTGTAGTAGGCAGGTAGGCTCGAACCTGTGGCGCGAAGGCGGAAAAGAAAGTTAAGGTGTGTGTAAGGGCTGAGCAAAAAAAAAAAAAAGGGAAAATTGCGAGCGCCAAAAAATATAAAAATAAAATAGGAGTAGTAAGCAGGTTCGAACCCGTAACACGCCAGAGGAAAAAGAGATGAAAAAAAAACAGTCTCACCAAGGTGCCTACCATGGTTGTGACGTCACGGGCGGCCGAAATAACGACTTTTATGCAATCTCGAACGTTGAATGACTTGCAAAAAATGTCCCTATAGAAAAGTGCCCAGTTGATGGTGATGGAATAATTGTCATTGGCTAATTTTTTGATATTTGTTGTCCGAATGGTCCAGCTTCAAAATAATACAGATCTCATGAAAATCCGTCGCCTCTGTCGAAAGTTTGAGGCAGACATACATACATAAATGCATACATACATACATACATTTTAATCAGACAGATGAGATTTATATTATAGATGAACAAATATGTTTTGATGACATTTTTCTGAATAGCGAAAAAAAATAGCTTTTTAATAGAAAACCCAATAACACGAACAAATATGGGTTTATTAACATTTCTATAAAAAATAGTGTCTATTGTATTTAAACTATAGAACAAATCCAAACGAGATAAATTAATAAGTAGAAATAAATATGCAGAAAGTAATAATTGGCTACATATTTCAATACAAATAATAAAATCACATTTTAAGACACTATTTAATTTATTCTATTAATTCAGCACCTTTGTTTTCACTTGTTTCTTTCGAATGTTCCCTTTTTGACGTAACGTTTCTCTGTAATAATAATTACTTTTCTATCTTGTATGAAATATTTACGAACCTATGCTATGGAAACGATGATTATTAAAGAAAACGGTTTTCGAATAAATTAGCGATTTTAGCTTTAATAGAAAACTGAAGAGCGCGCATATTAGCGGAGATGGGGGCTAGTTCATTTTTTTTTTTTTTTTTGAAAATTGTAAACACCTAAGGCTAATTTGAAGTATGAGTTATTTCCCTTGTGTTTATGTCACGCGTGGCAAAACAAACATGGCCGAAATCATTTTTTCGTGGAATCATAGAAATTGTGTTTCGTGTAATATTTCGGAAATATTTAACTTCTGACAAGACAATTAGGTAGATAGCATTTCTTATTGTTGAAATCGACAAACAAAAAGAAAATAGTTATCATTTATTCTTTATAAAATCCCAATTTTTTTTTACTGTCGGAACTTGCTAAAATAGTGAGAAAAAAATGAGAAAAAATACTCGGAAAAGACAGCTAAAATAAAAAAGAATAAAAATAAGTAAAAATAATTGTCTAAAAAAAAAACCTGCGAAATAAAAATTAAAACGAAAATCTCCCAAGGAAACACCAGTGTAGGTGTGCATGAATCTATATGTCTATCTATCTATCTATCCATCTATCTATAAAAGTGAAAGTGTGTGTGTGCGTGCGTGTGTGTGTGTGTGTGTGTGTGTGTGTGTGTGTGTGTGTGTGTGTGTGTGTGTGTGTGTGTGTACATTTCCCTACACAATATCTCTGTCAATTTTCCGTCTACAGACTCGAAATTTGATATACAGGGTACTGAGATTTGGGAAAATCTTTGTAATCCGTTTTCAAGCCAGAAATTTGGCTGTTAAGGGGTCAAAGTTCAACGATTTGACCTTGGAGAACTCTACCAAACTGCTTCGAGAATTTGAGGTCTAAACACTTGAAATTTTAGATATCGGTTCATTGGATATGGATCAAACTTAATAACTTGATTTGAGCCACAAACATAAATGTTAAGGGGTCATAATAGGGGTCAAATTTAAATAAAATTGACAGCTTTTTTTGTTTTTCGCTCAATATACACCTTCAAACACCCGGGCAACGCCGAGCTGAAATGCTAGTATATCTATAAACGTGAAAATGTGTGTGTATGTACGTGTGTGTGCGTGTGTGCGTGTGTGCGTGTGTGTGTGTGTGTGTGTGTGTGTGTGTGTGTGTGTGTGTGTGTGTGTGTGTATTTTCCTACAAAATAACTCTGTCAATTTTCGGTTTACAGACTAGAAATTAGACATAAGGGGTATTGAAATTGGGGAAAATCTTTTTAATCGGTTTTCGACCAGAAATTTGGCTGAAAAGGGGTAAAAGTTCAACGATTTGACCTTTAAAAACTCTACCAAACTCCTCCGACAATTTTTGGTCTAAACACTTGAAATATTAAATGTAGTTTACTTGGACAAGGGTCAAACATTCTAATTTAATTAGAGCTCAAAACAATAAATGTTAAAGGGGTCAAAATAGTGGTCAAAGTTTTTTTTTTAATTGATTTCTGCGGTCTCTACCAAATTACTCAGCCAATTTCTTGTCTAAACATTTGAAATTTTACATAAAGGGTATACAGAAATGAGGTCGAAAATTTGAGCTGCCAAGGTGTCAAAGTTCAAAAGAATTGACTTTTGCGTTCTCTAGCAAGCGACTCAGCCACTTTTTGGTCTAAACATTTGAAAATTTACATAACGGGTATTCAGACATGCGGCAAACATTTTAATGAGTTTTGGGAGCGAAAATTTAGCTGCCAAAAAGTCAAAGTTGAAAGAGTTGACCTTTGCAGACTCTACAAAACTGCTCTGCCAATTTTGGGTCTACACACTTGAAATTTTAGATGTAGATAACTTGGACATGGGCCAACATTTTATTTTGATTTAAAACTAAAACAATAATTGTTAAGGGGTCAAAATTGGTGTCCAAGTTTTAAAAAATTTGACCTCTGCGATCTCTACCAAATTACTCAGACAATTTTTCGTCTAAACATTTGAAATTTTACATAAAAACGTATTCACACATAGGGCAAGTTATGAACAGTACAAAGGGCCCGAGCAAAGCTGGGTTGAACTGCTATTATATCTATAAAAGTAAAATTGTCTATCTTTGTGTGTGTCTGTGTGTACATTTCACTACCAAATTACTCTGTCAATTTTCAGGCTAAAAACTCGAGATTTGACATAAGAACTATTGAGATTTGTGAAAATCATTTTAATCCATTTTTAGCCAGAAATTTGGCTGTCAAGGAGTCAAAGTTCAACGATTTGACCTTTGAAAACTCTAGCGAATTCTTTCGCCAATTTTTGGTCTAAACACTTGAAATTTTAAATGTATGTTACTTGGGCATGGATCAATTTTTTTAATTCGATTTAAGCCCAAAACAATAAATGGTAAAGGGTCAAAAATTTGGTCAAAGATAAAAAGATTTTTTCTCTGCGGTCTCTACCAAATTACTCAGCCAATTTTTGCTCTAAGCATTTGAACTCTCACATAAAGTGTATTCAGAAATAGGGCACGCTTTTTAATCGGTTTTTGCCAAAAATAAATTGACTGCCAAGGGTCAAAGCTAAAAGATTTGGCCTTTGCAATCTCTGGCAAATTATTCAGCTAATTTTGGGTCTAAATATTTGAAATTTTACATAAAGGGTATTCAGACATGCAGCAAGATTTTTAATCAGGTTTTGGACGAAAATTTGACTGCCAAGAGATTAAAGTGGAAAGAGGTGACCTTTCCAGACTCAACCAAACTCCTCCGCCAATTTTGGGTCTAAACACTTGAAATTTTAGATGTCGGTTACCTGGACATGAGTCAAACTTTTTGATGTTTATACATATACACATAAAGTTATCATAGGTACATAGCGCCAGAGAAAAGCCGAGCTGAACTGCTAGTAAGTAATAAAAGTTAGTTCCTCATAGTAATCGCTTTCTATCACTATTCAACTTGCAATTCCAACTCATTAAACCTTATACTCGGGTGAGCTTTGGCTTCGATAAGTGTTGACTCATTTATAAAACAGGCAAAGAATAAAGAAAGGGAAATATATAGTTTCTGTTTCATATAAAATTAGCTGTCGTTTCCTAATGTTTCCCCAGGAGGAATTTCACTTTCATTTTTCCTTATAAATAGACTAGCAGGGCTACCCGATGTTGCTCGGGACCGTATAAAACAATGAAAAAAAAGGAGTTACTTTTGAACTTAGGATCGCACAATTTTCGAGCAAAAGAATATTTTACCTACCCTAGGACGGGTATTACACATGTATGATATAATTGTACCTTCCCTAGGATGGGTAATTTACAGCACTTATATGAAAGAATTTTACCTTCGCTAGGACGGGTAATATACAACACATATTTAAAATAATTTTACTTACACTCAGACGGGTAATGTATATGAATAGTTTTAGATACTCTCGACAGGAAAGTTACAACATATATGAAATAATTTCTCTCCCCACCAAGGCCACCATAATTTTAAGAAAAATAGAGTCATTTTAGAAGATGGATCATTAGGGTTTCCAAATAAATAAATGCATTGTCTGGGTTAATGCTTAGGAAACCCTTGTTTCATCATAAATTTTAACATTGCTGGCTTTCTTTCCTTTCTTACTATCAGGACTATAATTTTAGAAAAATTTTCTGAACATGTTTCAGCAGGATTTTCAAATTAATACATAAATACATTGACACGGTTAGTAATAAGACAACCCTTGCTTCATTATAAAAGTCCACATCACTGTGTTTTATTTTCTTTCCACACTACGGACACCAAAATTTCTGGAAAAAAAAAAGACGTCATTTTCGGAAGATTACTCAACAGGTTTAACAAATAAATAACTGCTTTGAGAAGCATTTATGTATTTATGAATACTCTTGCTTCACTATAAAATTCCACATTGCAGTGTTTTCCCTCCCTACTACCAAAATCATCATCTTTAGTGCAATGATATCATTTATTGAACATAACTCAGCAGGTTTTCCAAATAATTACATAAATGCATTAACACGGAATGGAGATTAGGAAACTTTTTCTTTACCATGAATTTCAATATTACTGTAGTTCTTCCCTCCTCACCACCGACAACATAATAGTAAGAGAAATAATGTCATTTCCGGAATATGATTCCGCAGGTATTCTATATTTTTGGAATATAATATTGTGGGAGGTTGCTTTGTGGCCCCAAAACGGACGTCACTCCCTTCAGCCCTACCCCAAAAGAGAAGGTACGTTAATTCCTAGATAACTCCAGAGCACGTTTAAAAACAACATAATCATGCTTCTTTCTACCTACCACTACCACCGTGACGTTATTTCCGGATTATAACATTGAAAATTTAGAAAAAATATGGATCACCCTCTATAGAAACTGGCCCTATTCACCTTCACAGAACACAAAAACTATATATGAATTAAAGTAATTTTGAGATCATAAAATGCTTCAGCCATTTCCAGAAATGACTCCATATCCCCTTCACTGTCAAAAATAAACAAGAAATAAAGTAATTTGAGATCGTTAACTATTTTAGCCATTTCTGGATCTGACTTAATATCCCCTCCCCCCAATGTTGAAAATATAGATAAAATATAGATAATTTTGAGATCGTAAACTGTCTCAGTCATTTCCGGAACTGACTTCAAATACACCTCACATACACTTTTCAAAATATACATGAAATAAAGTAATTTTCAGATCGTAAAGTGTTTCAGCCATTTCCGGAACTGAATTAACATTCCACAACCTTCATTTAATGCCGAGCAACGTCAGGTCTTCTGCTAGTATATATTTCCTTTTATCTAATTCAATCCCGGGAGACCTCAGGTCATATGTTGGTATATATTTCCATCTATCTCATTAAATCCCAGGCAACAAAGGTCTTCTGCTGGTATATATTTCCATCTATTCTGTTATATCTCGGACAACGTCGAGTCTTCTGCAAGTATATTTTTCATTTGTCTCATTCAATCCCAGTCGACATCAGCTTCTCTGCTAGTATATATTTTCATCTATCTCATTCAATCTTTTGCGACGTCCCGTTTTTAGCTAGTATATATTTCAATATATCTCATTCAATCCCAGGCGACGTCAACTCTTCAGCTAGTATATATTTGCATCTTTCCTATTCAATCTCTTGCGACGTTCGGTTTTTAGCTAGTATATATTTCTATCTTTCTCCTTCAATCCTGTGCGACATGAGGTCTTCTGCTAGTATATATTTTCATCTATCTCATTTAATCCCGGCAACGTCAGGTCTCTGCTAGTATATATTTCCATACCTCTCATTCAATCCTGGAGGACGTCAGGTATTCTGTTAGTATATATTTCTATCTATTTTATTTCATGCCGGGCGACGTCAGGTCTTCTGTTAGTATATATTTCCATCTGTCTCATTCAATCAAGTTCGACATCAGTTCTTCAACTAGTATATATTTCTATCTATCTCATTACATCCTGTGCGACGTCAGTTCTTCTGCTAGTGTATATTTCCATCGATTCATTCAATCTTTTGCGACGTCCAGTTTTCTGCTAGTATATATATTTCCATTTCTCTCATAAATCTCTTGCGACGTCCGGTTTATTGCTAGTATATATTTCCATCTATCTCATTCAATCCCGGGCGATATCAGGTCTTCTGCTAGTATATATTTCCATCAATTTCATTCAATCAACATGACACAGTTTTTGTTTTTATTCTATTTTTGTTTGTTTATTCAGACGTTTTTCTTGGATATTTACTCATATTAAACACGTTTTCCGCCCGGTTACATACGTAATCCTACATATATTTTAACACGAGATGATTCCTCTTTTAATTTAATCGCCTACTAGCATTTCAACCCGGCGTTGCCCGGGTGTTTGGAGATATATGCAGAGCAAAAAAAACAGTCAATTTTTTAAACTTTGTACCCCTATTATTGCCCCTTAACATTTATTGTTTCGGGCCCAAATCAAGTTATTAAGTTAGATCCATGTCCAAGGAACCTATATCTAAAATTTCAAGTGTTTAGACCCTAAATTGTCACAGGAGTTTGGTAGAGTTCTCAAAGGTCAAATCGTTGAACTTTGACTCCTTAGCAGACAAATTTCTGGCCGAAAACCGATCACATCGATTTTCCCAAATCTCAGTACCTCGTATATAGAATTTCGAGTCTGTAGACTAAAAATTGACAGAGTCAGTGCGTAGGGAAATGTACACAGCAGGCACACAGACACACAGACAGACTCAGACACACACACACGTTCACTTTTATAGATATACTAGCATGGGTTCCCGGTGTTACCCGGGTGTTTGGAGGTGTATGCTGAGCAAAAAAAAAAAAAAGCCAAAAACGGTCAATTTTTTTAACTTTGACCCCTATTATAACCCCTTAACATTTTCTTTTTTTTTTTTTCATTATTACATTTTACCCCCAAACAAGGCATATTGCCACTTTGTTGTAGGGGGCTACTCTCAGGGACATGGGCATCAGGGGTACTGTGTAGGGAGTTAGGCAGCAAAATGTCGGTTCATGTTGCACTTGAACTTCTGCATGCCAGTACAGTTGGGGAAGCAGGGATCCGGCAGGGAATTCCAAAGTTTAGCTGTCCTGTGGAAGAAACTACTGGAGTAGAACACTCTCCTACATCTAGGGATCTCTACTATGAAGGGGTGGGATTTAGCTGCTTGTCGGGTTTGTCGTGGGTATTTACGTCGAGGGGGCACAAGTGCTTGCAGTTCGTCAGAGCATTCACTGTTAAAGTACTTGTAGTAAAGGCAGAGAGATGCCACATTTCGTCGATAGGACAGAGCTGAAATTTAGATGACAGTTCAGGACCTATCAGATTGGCGACTCTCTTTTAAACCTTGTCTGGGAGCGAGAGACTAGTGGTAGATGCACCAACCCAAATATGACAACAATACTCCATACATGAGCGAATGGTGGCCTTATAGAAGTATAAGATACTTTCGGGCGTTAGTAGCTTTCTAGCACAGTAGAGAGAACCTACCTTCTTCGCAGCGGTCCTGGCGATACTCTCGATGTAATTGTTCCAACTCATGTTTCCTGAGAGCGTTAGGCCGAGGAGTTTAAAGGATGTACTTTCAGATAAAGAGCCATTGGTCATTACTATTGGTGGTAGAGAAGGTTTCTTGTAGTTATTGAAGGAAACCAGTTTAGTCTTGACAGCATTGAATGTGACCATCCATTTATGTCCCCATTCCACTACCGATCGGAGGTCATCCTCTAGTGCTTCTGCCATTTCTTTAGATATGTGTTCATTTGCTTCCCTTTCGTGTTTGTTATAGAGTGTGGTGACGTCAGCATATATACCCATCTCACAGGCAATTTTGTCAGGGAGGTCATGGAAGTCCCAGGATAGACCCCTGAGGCACTCCCGTATTTATATCGTCTTGTTTAGATGTACAACCGTCGAGGACAACCTGGATGTTTCTCTTATCTAAGAAGGATTTAATTATGTTATGTATTCTTCCAGTGATACCATATGATCTGATTTTCCTGAGAAGACCTTCATGCCATACCCTGTCAAAAGCCTTAGATATATCTAGAGCTACCGCTCTGCCCTCCCCCGCTTTGTCCAGTGACTGGTATATACGTTCTGAGATTACAGTTAGGATATCTGCTGTTGAACGGGCTTGTCTAAATATATATTGTTGGTCAGTCAGAAGTTTAGCATATGTAAGGTGATGGACTAGAGCTTGGTTAATTATTGTCTCAAATATTTTGGCGAAAAGTGGGAGGAGGCTAATGGGGCGATAATTTACTGGGTCAGGTCTTTCGCCAGAATTCTTGAAAACTGGTACTACAGAAGCAGTTTTCCAGCAGGCAGGAAAGCAAGATTCATTAAGGCATTTGTTGTAAAGTTTGGAGAGAACTGGAGCTACTTCGGCGGAGCACTTTTTTAATAGCACAGCCGGGATGAGATCTGGTCCACATGCTTTTGATGTGTCGAGATTTCTTATGATAGCATGCACCTGAGAAGGGGTGATTTTCAGATCGTCTAGTGTGGCGTCTGTCCGCAAAGTAAAATAAGGGAGGAGGTGGTTGGCAGGGTCCAGTGTGGAGTTTGAGGCAAACCGACTGGCAAGCATGTTAGCCTTCTCAGTTGCAGAGCAAACAACCTCATGATTGTTGGATAGTGGGGAGATTGTTGATTGCCCATTATTTACTACACTGTTGTAGCTTTTCCAGAAGTCACGGGTCCCTAATTTCTGTGCTTCGATGCGTTTATTAGTGGTTTCAGTAAATTCTCTCTTAGCTGTCGCTATTTCCTTCTTACAGTTACTTCTGGCGTGTATATACTTCTGCCTGTTTGAACTGGACTTATGTCGATTAAATCTGCAGTACAGGGAGAGTGGGGCTTGCTATAAAATTTCCGTGTGAGGACATGTGCTTCAATTACTGTTTTGAACCATTTAGTGGTCTCATTCGCGCACTGTTCAGCAGGAAGTGAAAAGATATTTTGCCATGGGCGTCTCTAATGAGATCCCTGATGGCTTTCCAGTCAGCCTTTTTATTATATCTCGTTGTTTTGAGCAGTTTTGGCTCTAAAGTTACGGGTTGGAAACGTAACCATCTGTGATAGGGAATGAGATATAGAGAAGTTATATGTAGTCATACCAGCTGCGTCTGTGTGAATAGAAAATCCAAACCAGTTGCTGTGGTGGACATTGAAGTCACCAAACACATGCACTTGTGCGCTAGTGTCGAGGGAAAGTGCTGTATATATATGCTGTCAGAGACTTTGTTTATTAGGGTAGAGTCCTGGGTTGAGGGAGAGCGGTAGAGAAAATATAAGTAGCTAATGCTATGTTGCATGTTAAGTCTAAAGCACATAAAGGCTTGATCGTCCGATTCTAGTTTAGTTTCTCTAGTCAAGGGGAGGGTGTTCCGCATATATACTCCAAGCCCATGCATATGTCTTTCAGAGTCTTTACGGCAGAGTGGGAGATATCCAGGCATGTTGAAGTAGTTAGAGGGGATGGAGGAGTGTAGGTTAGTCTCACTTAGTGCTAAGATATCCGAGATGTTTGTTAGAAGTGCTTCGATATCATTTAAATTAGTTCTAAGCCCACGGATGTTCGTAAATGCAAGCCTCAAGGGAGAAGGCAGGTTGGTTTTCTTTGAATTTGGGCCTGGTTTTAACGTAATTTTTTATTTACTGTCATTTTTTAAGGGCCCCTTTCCGTGCGCGACATGGCACTACAAACAACCCGATATTATACACCTGTTGATGGAGCAGCCGCTCTAAGCGCTACCAAAGGGTTAGGGCTCCTGTACTACCAGTCGGGACCAGCAGCCAGGAACTGTCTATCCGGTACCCTCAACCCATCAGACGATGGTCAACCCAATCTACTTGTACTGGCATTATGGCATTCAAGCACTCCCAAGTGCCCAGTTTACGGGATGGGATGTGTCGGGAGTGGGGAAAACGGCGTTCATTACCCTAGTCAGGAAACAAGATCGACCACTGAAGGTCTGTCGACTCCCTGTGATTCGACGTCTACGCCTAGCTAATAGGTAAAGAAGGAGTATGGAAGCCGGGCGATAAACAGTGCCTATCTACTCCTTAAGCAGTTTAGGTTTGCAGACCGGTAATTTGTTTGAGTCACCAGCTCTAGGAAGGTTGTCATCCAAGACTGGAGAGACCTTCCTCCCCTTAGGTTTAGCTTCAGAGTTTTCCTTCTCCTAGACGGATGGTCTGGGAAAATCTACGGGTCCATCAGCACCGAGGGGGTCCTAATCCAGGTATTTCTGCGCCCCCACGTTTGTGGTTAATGTTAACGGGTTAGTTTATAAGGGTTATATATCAACTGAAAAATTATACTCCTTAAAGTGATTACAGAGCATTGCTATTTCATTGTTTGTTACTGGAGGAGGGGCTGAGTAAAAGTTCATGCAATGGAAGCAGCTATATTTGCAAAGAGGTCTGTTGGAAGGAGTTAACATGGTTTGTTTTTTCCTTTAGGTTAACAAAAAGTTTCCTTTTCTTATTTTTATGTTGGCTTGGGAATAGGATAATGCGTTGCCGAATGGTATGGTATTACGAATTAACTAGAAAAAATTGTGCAAGCTCTGGATATTTTAGATAGCAGGAGGGTTAAGTTGTATATTCAATAGATACAAGTAACGTCATTTTTAATATGAAGTACATTACAGTACAGGTATAATTATAATAAAGATATCTTCAGCTTTCGTTTAAAAATCAGGAAGTTGTATTTTGCATTATAGAGTATCGTTTCAGTTTTTGTATTTAACATTGCTAAGCTAAGGAAGGGACAGTTATTGCTATGTAATATAGATAGTTGTATATCTAAGTACAGACTGTTGTTAGTGTGTATCGACCTGGATAAGAATAAACTAATGCATGCCTAAGGGGTAGAAATGTACAGATGTTTAGTGATCATGACTTCCAATCGGTCAGCATGCGAAGGTTAAGGGCTGAAAGCTAAAGACCCCATCTAAGTCGGGTGTATTGTATTAGTGTTAGTGGCAGCTTGGGGAGTAGAGCAAATTGTTAGTTTTCAGGAGAGGATTAAACTTACAGAATGCAGTTAGGATTAATTATAAGAGTTTGGAGTGCCAAGTAACGTTTAGTTTGAGAAGAGAAGAGAAAAAATTTTTTTTAACTTAACATGCAAATCAGACATAGGCAGTCGTCTTGGAGGCAAAGTAAATATTGGATATACGTAGCAATCCAGCAAGGGTGCTTGTACCGTAATGAGAAAAACTATTAGTATATAGCGCGTCGGGATTAGTTAAATGCAGTCAGTTTGGTCAATCTCAAAGCATTGTGTATCTATTCAGTAATAGTCCTAGCGACGTATCTAATGTCACTGTGTATTTTAGTTTCGAATATAATTGAAAGTAAGACTAACTATATTAGATGGTTTCATTGGCTAGCAACGAAGCAAATATTTTCAATACAAGCAAGCTTATAGTAATAGTATATATTAAGTATATTACTTAAATAAAGTCCTAACTTCATCTAATGTAATAGAGAATAATTTCCGGCATTTTTGTTTTTTATCGCTAGTTTATTGTCATTTATTGTTTTGGGCTCAAATCGAGTTATTAAGTTAGATCCATGTCCAAAGAACCTATGTCTAAAATTTCAAGTGTTTAGACCCAAAATTGTCGGAGAAGTTTGGTAGAGTTCTCAAAGGTCAAATCGTTGAACTTTGACCCCTCAACAGCCAAATTTCTGGTTGAAAATCGATCAGATAGATTTTTCCAAATCTCAGTACCCTGTATATCAAATTTCGAGCCTGTAGACTAAAAATTGACAGAGTTATTGCGTAGGGAAATGTACACAGACACACATACACATAGACACGCAGGCACATTCACTTTTATAGATATATAGACTAGCCTGGGTGCCCGGCGTTGCTCGGGTGTTTGGAGGTGTATGCTGAGCAAAAACAAAAACGGTAAATTTTTTTAACTTTGACCCCTATTATAATCCCTTAAAATTTACTTGTTTTTGGCTCAAATCAAGTTATTAAGTTTGATCCATGTCCAAGGAACCTATATCTAAAATTTCAAGTGTTTAAACCCAAAATTGTCGAAGCAGTTTGGTAGAGTTCTCAAATGTCAACTCGCTGAACTTTGACCACTTAAC
This sequence comes from Euprymna scolopes, assembly GCF_053919585.1. Lineage (NCBI taxonomy): Eukaryota > Metazoa > Mollusca > Cephalopoda > Sepiida > Sepiolidae > Euprymna > Euprymna scolopes. Next base: position 42,304,278 of record NC_136499.1, read on the forward strand.
AGGCAAATTTCTGGCCAAAAACCGATCACATAGGTTTCCCAAATCTCAGTACCCTATATATCAAATTTCGAGTCTGTAGACTAAAAATTGACAGAGTTATTGCGTAGGGAAATGTGCACAGCAGGCACACAGACACACAGACAGACACACAGGCACACGGACACTTTCACTTTTATAGATATATAGATGGATATATACTTTCTTCACGAATTTTGTTAATGTCGTCAATCTGAATACTTACACAACTCACTTTGCATGAAACAGAAAATAAAATCTGCTTTCTTCTGTTTCTCTTTTTTTAAGACTAGACTCATTAGTAAAAAAAAAAAAAAAAAAAGAAATTGAAAGAAAAGAAAACGTTTTTCGTAAAAGATGTCAGCTATACGTATTTGGGGTTTCCCCGGAAATTTTTTTTTTTTTTTTTTTTTAGTGTTTCGTTTATTTAGTATTACATGAAAATGGAAGTAAAACTTTTTTCTGGGAAATGAATGAACAGCTCGCTGTATATATTTCCATCTTTCTCATTCAATCCTGGGGGACGTCAGGTCTTCTGCTAGTATATATTTCCATCTAACTCATCCATTTCTGGGGAAACATCGGCTATGAACAGCTCGCTGTATATGAAACAACAGATTTTTGTTTTTTGCTTTTCCTTTTACATTTTTCTTCAATAATTTCGTTTATATTTTTTCACAAATTACTTTTAATGAAATGAATTAGAAATATATTTAATGGACAAATATGTTTTGATAATATCATACAAATAGAATTTTAAAACTTAGAACTTAAAATGATAAATCTTAGTTTTAAAACTTAAGATTTAGAATTATAAAACTCAGACTGGTGGAACTCTCTTCCTGCTGACTGTTTTCATCCTAGTATTTCCACGACTAAGGCAAATATACATATGTATCTCCTGTGATTATCGTTCTTTCTTGTTAGCTCTTGGCATTATTGGTTTTACGCCTTGTCTGGAGCGACTTTCATGAAAAAAAAACTTCAGTTTGTACGGTATCGTTTTAATAATCAAATTATTACTTGAAGCCGTCTTATATAGCACTAGACATTTGTTACGGTAATGTTGTTTTTATCTATATTTATAAAATTATTAGATGTAAATCGCTTCGAGAATTAAAACACATGAAGATGTGATAAATATTCAAAATCCAGAAATGATTTCCTATTTTAGAATTTAAACTAGCGATAGGGGGGGGCGAATTTGCCCGGGTGTAAAATACACTTTAAAAACAATTTTAACAGGCCGAAGAAGATAGATTTTGAAAATATGGAGCAGACAGACAAACAGATAGGCAAACATATAGCGGCTTATATATTAGATTTAATATAAAAATATCACAGAGTAATGCTTTTTTCCGACTATTAACAAAACATTTAAATGACAGATTTGTTTATGAATAAATCGAAAAGCGTACTGGTGGATTTAGTTTTGTAATTATCATCTTTTTTAATAAAATGTTTTCTTTAATTTCATGTGATTTGTAATTCGTCATAGTTTGATGTGACTTGAAGCTATTGCATTATATATTTAAATAGATATTCAATTAATAGTAAATAAAAATGATAATTTAATATATTACTATCAAAGTTACCTTGACGCGATAAACACACACACACACACACAAACACACACACACACACACATCTTAGGCGAACCAGCTTCCGCCAATGGAGGAAGTTTTATGGAAATATCGAATTCAAAGGCGGTCTCTAGTCGGTTGAATATTCCGGTCAAGGAAGATGACAACGCTTGCGTTTTTTTTTTTTTTTTTTTTTTTTTGTTATTTTTATTTATTTTTTTTTTTTTTTTGTAGTTTTTGCAGGGAGGTGTCGAAATCATCCTACATACAGCGCCTGATATTCCTAAATGATCACACATCTGGTACTGACTAGGTTCAACGTTGCATAACTTTGGTGATCTAACGAGAATCGGTGTGCCGTACACACACGCACGCACACACACACACACACACAGACTTTCAAGAAGTGAACACACCGTTTTATTTATATAGATATGGATATCGCAAATGGTGACCGGAAGTGGATGAAAGTCCTACATTAATATATATGTGAAATATTGGCTGGAAGAGTTTACCTTTGCACACTCTACCAAATCCCACCGCTAATTTTGGGTCTAAACACTTGAAATTTTAGATGTAGATTACCTGGACATGAGTCAAACTTTTTAATATATATACATATACACGTAAAGTTATGAACAGGGTCCGAGCAAAGTAGGGCTGAACTGCTAGTAAGTTAGTTCCTCCTAAAATTCGCTTTCTATCATCATTCAACTTGCAATTCCAACTCATTAAACCTTATACTCGGGTGAGCTTTGGCTTCGATAAGTGTTGACTCATTTATAAAAAAGGCAAAGAATAAAGAAAGGGAAATATATAGTTTCTGTTTCATATAAAATTAGCTGTCGTTTCCTAATGTTTCCCCAGGAGAAATTTCACTTTCATTTTTGTTTCTAAATAGACTAGCAGGGCTACCCGGCGTTGCTCGGGACCGTATAAAACACTGATAAGAAGAAGTTACTTTTGACCATTCTTAGTATAGAACAATTTTGATGTCTATGTATCATTTGCTATCTCGAGCAAAAGAAGAGTTTACCTACCCTAGTACGGGTATTACACATGTATAGATTAATTGTACCTTCCCTAGGATGGGTAATTTACAGCACGTATATGAAAGAATTTTACCTTCATTAAAACGGGTAATGTATAACACATATTTAAACTAAGTTGGGTTTACGGGTAAATATATATTTATATATCTATAAAAGTGAAAGTTTCTGTCTGTCTGTCTGTCTGCCTGTGTCTGTCTGTGTACATTTCCCTACGCAATAACTCTGTCAATTTTCAGTCTACAGACTTGAAATTTGATATACAGGGTATGGAGATTTGAAAAAAACTTCGCAACCCGTTTTCGGCCAGAAATTTGGCTGTCAACAGGTCAAACTTCAACGATTTCACTTTTGAGAACTCTACCAAACTCCCCCGCCAATTTCGGGTCTAAACAATTGAAATTTTAGATATAGGTTCCTTGGACATGGATCTAACTTAATAACTTGATTTGAGCCTAAAGCAATAAATGTTAATAGGCCATAATAGGGGCAAATTTTAAAAAAAAATGACCTTTTTCGGTCTCTACCAAATTACTCAGACACATTTAAAATTTTACATAAAGGGTATTCAGAGTTAGGGCAAGCTTTTTAATCGGTTTGAGTCGAAAATTTGAGCTACCAATATATAAATGTATGTATGTATGTTTGCATGTCTGCCTAAAACTTTCGACAGAGGCGACGGATTTTCACAAGATCAGTATAGTTTTGAAGCTTGATCCTTCAGACGACAAATATCAAAAAATTGGTTAAAAACATTAATTTCGTCACCCTAAACTGGGCACTTTTCTGCAGGGAAGGGTTGCTTTTTTCACCGATATTTTCGAAAGTCATCCCCTCTTTTCGATTGTCTAGCCTTAATTTAAACCTACGTCACTTCCGGTTTAGTGGTGGTCGTATCAGCAAAGACGTCACGTTTTTTCACCGTTTTTTTTTTCTCCTTTGCTGTACGGGTTTGAGCCTGCCTTCCTACTACCATTTTTTTTTTTTTTTGCTCAACACACACCTCCAAACACCCGGGCAACACCGGGCACGCATGCTAGTATTAAATAATTTAACATACTCTCGACAGGTATTGTACAACATATGTGAAATAATTTCTCTTCCCACCAATTTTTTTTTTTAAATGAAGTCATTTTAGAAAATGGATCATTAGGTTCCCAAATTAATATAAAAATGCATTGTCTTGGTTTATGATTAGGCAACCCTTGCTTCACTATAAATTTCAATATTACTGGGTTTCTTTCCTTTCTCACTATCGGCACTATAATTTGAAGAAAAATTATGTCATTTTTTAAACATGTCTCAGCAGGCTTTTCAAATGAATACATAAATACATTGACACGGTTAGTGATTAGGCAACCTTTGCTTCATTATGAAATTCCACGTTACTCTGTTTTATTTTCTTTCCCCACTACCGACACAAACATTTTTGGTAAAAAAAACGTCATTTTCAGTAGATTACTCAGGTTTTACAAATAGATACATAAATACTTTGAGAAACTTAGTGATTAGGCAACCCTTGCTTCACCATAAAATTTCCACATTACAGTGTTTTTTCCCCTCCCGACTACCCGCACTATCATTTTTAGTGCAATGATATCATTTATTGAACATGACTGAGCAGATTTTCCAAATTATTACATAAATGCATTGGCACGGATAGGGATTAGGCAACTTTTACTTTACAATGAATTTCAATATTACTGTAGTTCTTCCCTCCTCACTGCCGATAACATAACAGTAAGAGAAATGATATAATTTCCGGAATCTGATTTTGCAGGTGTTCTATATTTTTAGAATATGACATTCTGGAGGATTTCTTTGTTACTCTAAAACGGACATTACTCCCTCCAGTCCCGCCCCAAAAGAGAAGGTATAGAAATTCCTAGATAATTCCAGGCTACGTTTAAAAGCAACATAATCATGCTTCTTTCTACGAACCACTACTACCGTAACGTCATTCCCGAATGATAACATTGAAAATATAAATATAAAATATGGATCACCCTCTACCGAAACTGGCCCTATTCGCCTTCACAGAACACAAAAAATATATGTGAATTAAGTAATTTTGAGATCGTAAACTGCTGATTCCGTATCCCCCACTGTTGAAAATATAAAAGGAATAAAGTAAATAGAGATCGTAAGCTGTTTCAGCCATTTTCGGGATTTACTTAATATTCACCCACTGTAAAAATATACATGAACTAAAGTAATGTTGAGATTGTAAACTGTTTCAGCCATTTCCGGGACTGACTTTATATTCCACCACTTTCATTTAATCCCGAGCAGCGTTAGGTCTTCCGCTAATATATATTTCCATTCATTTAATTGAATCCCAGGCGACGTCAAGTATTCTGCTAGTATATATTTCCACCTATCTCATTTAATCCCAGGAACTGTCAGGTCATCTGCAAGTATATATTTCCATCTATTTCATTATATGGCGGGCAACATAAGGTGTTCTGCAAGTACATATTTCCATCTTTCTCATTCAATCCTGGGGGACGTCAGGTCTTCTACTAGTATATATTTCCATCTATCTCATTTAATTACGGGCGATGCCAGGTCTTTTGTTAGTATATATTTCCATCTATCTCGTTCAATCTAGAGAGACGGCAAGTCTACAGCTAGTATATACCTCTATCGATCTCATTTAATCCTAGGCGACGTCAGATCTTCTGCTAGTATATATTTCCATTAATTTCATTCAATCCTAAGCGAGGTCAGTTCTTCTGCTATATTTTCATCTAACTCATTCAATCTTAGGCGACGCAAGGTCTTCTGCTAATACACAATTCCATCTATGTCATATTAATTTTTATTTATTGCGGAATATTATTCTCATCTTTATTAGTTGTTGTTTCACGACGTTTCGGCCAACTATTCCTCTGGCCTTCGTCAGGTGGTTAACCGCGACAGATAGGAACTTCGAATCTCCTAACTGCATTCTCAGCAATCACTGCCATCCGTAGTTGTTGTCCTACCGCGTTTTTGGCCAAGTAAGCCTCTGGCCGACTTTTGGATAGAATTGAAATAGCTATCTTCAGACAATGCTCATCTGGAGCCGTAGGGATTCAACGTCTCTATCAACTCCGCCACGTTTATTTATTATCTGGTCTTCCATAGTCGGGTTCCTACCGAATGGTATGTATATTATTTTTTTAATTGGAATTATTGAGATGAGTATTATTTATATTAATTTTTATTTATTGCGGATTATTATTCTCATCTTTATTAGTTGTTGTTTCACGACGTTTCGGCCAACTATTCCTCTGACCTTCGTCAGGTGGTAACCACGACGGATAGGAACTTCAAATCTCCTACCGGCATTCTCAGCAATCGCTGCCATCCGTAGTTGTTAGTGAGACGACAACAACTGGGATCCTCCGCCCACTCCGTTGTATCAGTTAAGATAAAAATGAAATGTAATAAGTCTTCAGACGTACCTCTCTACCGTACTGTATACCGATACTCTATGGCTGACTGGGATAGCTTCCATACATTCATATCTGATCTACCTTTCCATTCCATGTTTAAAAAGGATGTGTCCTCTATAGTATCAGACATGACCGAATGGTTAATTATAGGCATATACCGATTCATACAATCCAACAAATTCCAACAAATACCTAACAGCCAGCCATGGTTCTCCTCTGAATGTGCTGCTGCCATCGCGCACAGAAATCACTTTTTCCATGTCTACCAACGTAATAGATGCACTGAGATTAAAGCTGCTTTCAGGAACGCCAGCAACCACTGTAAAAGAGTAATAAAAAAAAAGCAAGAGAACTATATGCTCAATCCGTTAAATCCAAAGTAGCTGAGCAGCGGCTTGGTTCTCACCAATTTTAGCAAATAGCAAATAGGATCCTGAACAGCATCAGACAAGGCCAAACTATTTGCAGCTAATTCTACCCTATGCGATGAAGGCCATGAACTCCCCGTATTTCCTCCTATAACACACAACACGCTAAGTAACATACAAATATCTGTGCGTGAGGTCGCCAAGCTAATCAAGAACCTTGATTCCAGTAAAGCAACTGGCCCTGACGGTATTCCAATTATAGTGTTAAAAAAGCTTCAACCAGAACTTGCCCCCGTACTTAAAAAACTGTTTAAGCGTTGCCTTAAGGAGAAGTGCTTTCCAACAACCTGGGAAACCTCATCAGTATGCCCTGTATTTAAGAATTCAGGTGATAAGTCATCTCCCTCTCAGTACAGACCAATAAGTCTCCTGTGTGCCATGAGTAAGTTGCTGGAATCCATATTAAATAGAGAAGTAGTCAACCACCTCAGAAGAAATAACCTTCTTAGTGACATGCAATATGGTTTCCGTTCTGCTAGATGTACAGCAGATGTGCTAACGATTATATCTCATAGGATTAACCAATCTCTCAACAAAGGCTTCATTTCGAGGGCAATTGCTCTTAACATATCAAAGGCCTTCGATAAGGTATGGCATAAAGGCCTACTATGCAAGATTTCCAGCTACGGTATAACTGGAAATGTTTTCTCAATCATTAAATTATTTCTCTCTATAGGCTCATAAGAGTAGTGGTTGATGGCCAGAAATCAGAGGCCCACAGTATTAATGCTGAAGTCCCTCGGGGGTCCATCCTGGGCCCAACTCTCTTCCTGATCTACATCAATGACCTCCCAAAACACATACTAAAATCATTCGTTGACATCTATGCAGATGACACGACCATCTATGGCAACACATCAAAGGCCGTAAATGGCAATGCTCTCTCTGATTCTCTCTCCTCTGATCTTGAGCAAGTAGTACAATGGGGTAAGAGGTGACTGGTTACCTTTAATACATCTAAAACCAAGCTCCTATATTTACATCAACAACGCTCTGATCCCCATCTGGCATCAATTGAAATGGATGGCTCTCGTCTAGGGGGAGCCCCATGTTTTGATAAGCTTCTGGGTTTGACCTTTACTCCTGATCTGAAATGGAACACATATATCAAGTCCGTGGTCAAGGTGGCTTGGAAAATGGTGGGATCCTTCTACCGCTCCAGAAGATATCTCACTAATGATGCAATTCTCTATGTATATAAAAGCCAAGTACGTCCAAGGATGGAGTACTGTTGCCAAATCTGGGCAGGAGCTGCTAAAAACAGCCTATCTTGCCTTGGCAGAGTACAAAATAGATTCGTGGCTTAGTGGGGTATGCCCTTTTCTCTTCCCTGCAACCTCTCTCCTATAGAAGAGACGTTGCGAGCCTGTCTTTGTTTTATCGTTATTTCATGGCAAGTGCTCGTCTGAGTTCTAATCCCTGGTCCCCCATCGCCAATCTTTCTTGAAAACCAACCGTTTAGCTGAAACTACTGTCAATAATTTTCCCCACTCTTTATCTGTGCCTAAATCAAAATGTAGATTCCATGAACAAAGTTTGTTTCTTAGAACTGCACACCTGTGGAACTCTCTGCCGCTTGCCTGTTTCCCACCTGACTACAACCTGGATGTCTTCAAGTCCAACATAAACAAATTCCTGATGAACTGCCCCCTTAAGTAATGACACTTTATCAAATCTCCGATACTAACTATTACTACGATACTATCCCATTGATTACTGTACACACAATAACCCTTATCTCCGATGGCTTCTGGGCTTTGATAAGTGGTGACCTCCATGTAAAAAAAAAACATTCGGTACGGACCCGACGATGGAAGATCAGATAATAAATAAACGTGGATTTATAAGATCAAAAAATCCAACCTTGATCACTCTTCGGCGTGGCGCAGTTGATAGAGACGTTGAATCTCTATGGATCCAGATGATGATTATCTGAAGATAGCGGTTTCAATCCTACCCAAAGCCGGCTAGAGGCTTTTTAGTCAAAAACGTGGTGAGACGACAACAACTACGGATGGCAGTGATTACTGAGAATGCAGTTAGGAGATTCGAAGTTCCTATCCATCGCGGTTACCACCTGATGAAGGCCAGAGGAATAGTTGGCCGAAACGTCGTGAAACAACAACTAATAAAGATGAGAATAATAATCCGCAATAAATAAAAATTAATATAAATAATACTCATCTCAATAATAAATTCCAATTTAAAAAATAAGATCTATCTCATTCAATATCTGGCGACGTTCAGTTTTTAGCTTATATATATTTCCATTAATCTCATTAATCCTGGGCGACATCAGGTCTTCTGCTAATATATATTCTATCTATCTCATTCAAACCCGAGTGACGTCAGGTTTTTAGCTAGAATATATTTCTATCTATCGCATTCAATCCTAACTTCTGTTAGTATATATTTCCAACTATCTCATTAAATCCTAGGCAACGTCAGATCTCTGCTACTATGTATTTTCAAAGATCTCATTCAATCCTTGACGACGTTAGTATATATTTTATATTTCTATCTATTTTATTTAATACCGGGCGATGTCAGATCTTCTATTTGTATATATTTCATCTATCTCATTCAATCCCAGGCAATATCAGGTCTTCTGCTACTGTATATTTCCATCTATCTCATTCAATCCTGAGCGACATTCGGTTTTCTGCTAATATATATTTGACGTGCAGCGGTTCTTCACCGAAGAAAGGACTCAGAGAAACGTTACGTAAAAAAAGGAACATTCGAAAAAAATAACAAGTAAAAAGAAAAGAAGAAAATTGTCTGCCAAAAGGTGCTGAACTAATGGAATAAATTAACACTTGTTTTTTACAATGTGATTTTATTATTTGTATTGAAATATGTAGCACAATATTACTTTTTGTAATATTTATCAATACTTATTAATTTATCTCATTTGGGTCAGTTCTATATTTAAATAACAATGGACACTATTTTCCTAGAAATATTTATAAACTCATATTTACTCGGTATTATTGGTTTTTCTGTCCAAAAGAACTAATTTTTTGCTCAATCCCGAAAAATAGCAGCTTTATCAAAACATATTTGTTGATTAAATATATTTCTCATTCCTTTTGATTTCCATGAGTCCTGATAGTTTCTAATAATTCCGGAAGTATAATAACCCATATTTCTTTTTAAGAATAAACTATCAAAGCTTCTTTTTTTCTAGATGGGGACATCACTATCCCGGTTAAGAAATCAAAATTATCCTTCTCATAAACAGTTATTCTAGTTATAATACACTTTCAGACTGAAACAAATATATTTTTAAGCGCCAGTAACCTGTTTGCGACCTGATCTGTTTCAAACGTTTCTACAGCAAGACGACATGAGATAGGATTAGTTATCAGGGATGCTTTCATCATTTACAGTATTTAAACAGCTGTTTATTTTCTGCAAATACCATTATGGTATGTATTATTCAGAATCTTGTAATCTATTCCCTGCTTCCTTTGTTGCAGTTTGTTTGACTCGTCGGTCTAATGGTCTTTACTAATTCCCTGTTTTCATACCTCGTTATAATAATCCGACATAAAACGAAATGAAACAAAATGGCGACGTTCAACATGTTCATCATAAATGATATTGCCCCTTTTTCTTTTCATTCCATCGAACGATGATCATTATTTGTACAAAGAAAATGTTTTCCAGAAATTAAGTCTCCCCCCCCCGTTCTTGCTCCGTATATCAAAAATAACATTCTTTTGCGCATCTTCACTTTCGTATAATGTGGGCGTATCTAGAGTAGAGAGACTGTGTTTTTGATTTGATTGGTTGTCTGGCTTTTAGTTGTTATTGTTGTTATTTGTTTTTTTGTTTTGTTGTGTTTTGCTTTTGTTTTTTGTTTTTTTTTGTTTTTTTGTTTTTTTTTTGGGGGGGGTTGCTTTTTTTCTTTTGTTCGTTTGTTGTGTGGTTTTAATGAATCAATGAATCTGCAAGACACAAAGAGCTAGTATTCTTAAGATGCGTCCATCCGATCTGCGTGTTGCGTTTGGCATGAAAATTCTATTACAAACATTAATGTGACATACATGCAGGCGGACACTGTCGCTAAAATAAATGCGTGGACGTGCCTAAAACAATGGTATTTGAAACGTGGGCCTTTTACCTTTTATGCTCGTCACGTGATATTTTTACCCGGTAGTTTTTTTTTCTTCTTTTTCTTCTTCTTTCTTTTCTATTCCATCTCTCTTTCTTTTCTTTTTCTCTTTTTCTTATAAAAATGGCCACCACTTATTGAGGTTTCAAGCCACTAGAGTGAGGATGAAACTTACTTAAATAGAATGATTGTCAAAACCAAGTTAGAAGTTTTTTATGGAAATCGCTTCTGGCAAGGTATGAAACCACTTGATGTAAGTGAGCTAACAAAATATTACTTCAAGGTCGAAACTCAGCAACAGTAAGTGTGAGAATAATAGATTCGGATCCAGAAAATAGCAATTCTGATCTCTTTGTCAAAAATATCGCTAATGGAATGCGACAACTAAATGGCAAAATAAAGTAAGCAAGAGCCGCGAGGCTATCGAAAGTAAATTCAATATCTACTTCCCATTGATATTGAATTTGAATACGACCAAGTTGTAATCTGTAGGGAAGTAATGTGTTCTACGTACTGGGGATCCCTTGCGAAGGGATTCTGTTTGTGAAGATTTTACCTGACGCTAGGCACGAAAAAGAAGGAAAAAATGTGGTTTTTCGTTATGGTAGTAAGACAAGTTCGTGCTATGAATTCCTAATGAGGCAGAATCAGAGATTGAAGCTCAGTCGAGCACCTTCAATAGAAATAACGATGGAGTAGAAAGAGACTGGCAAAGTCTCTTCAGTGTAAAATTGGCTGTAGGGACCAGAAGAGATCATTCCTCACTAGATTTCGGAGTTGATTTGAAACTCTTTCAGTTCATCAAAGTGCCCTGAGCGACGTCTCCTCGAAAGTTTATATATATATATATATATATATATATATATATATATATATATATATATATATATATATATATATATATATATACAGAGTGACCCCAAAAAACGGGCCCAACTCTAATTAGGCCCCGTTTATTAGTGTTTTGTCCGAATGAAATGAAACTTTGGTCATACCTAGTTTATTATATTCAAACCATCACATCAAAACACTAGGGTCTTTGGCCTTCCCCCCCCCCCCGCCGTTGACTGTAAAATGCTCAGAAAAACAATTGAATCTCCTCTGTTTTTTTGGGGAAGGCACCCTGTATATATATATATATATATATATATATATATATATATATATATGTGTGTGTGTGTGTGTGTGTGTGTGTGTGTGTGTGTGTGTGTGTGTGTGTGTGTACTAGCTGTACCAGGCCATGTATAGCTGTGGTTCAGTGTGGTTAAACGAAAGCTAAAACAAAAACAAAAGAGAAAGTGCATGTTTCTTATACGCGGAATTTCACAATACTTTGGGGTATATAATATTTGGCAATATCTAACAATTGCGCTCCCAAAACAAAGATGGCAGAAATAGATACAGTAGATACAAATTACCAAACGGAAGCCACCAAGTATGAAACGAAACGCGAAACCATAAAGAAACACCCCATTTCATAAAACTATATCAGTTTAAACAGTACTTGTGTTAATATATTTAATATATTCTTTCAAAAAGACTATTTATAGAAATGTAAAGAATATAAAGTGTCTTTATTTCGTATTGATTCGTGTGCAAAATGCGAAACTATGTAGAGGTGTTTTGTTTCAAGAAATTGTTTGTTTTTTTTGTTTTGAAATTTTTAGTGTTATCATAAAACATTAAAGAAATAAGAAACATTATTTTTTTACATTTCTTTAAATAAAGTTTTTTTTTAGTTTTAACAATAAAAAATAAACTTTTATTTTTAATAACTGTTTTTATCTTAACACGAATCAATAAAAAAATAAATAAAATTAGTTCATTTTGTACGTTTCCATAAATTAAGTCTTTTTGACATAATATATTAAATATATTAACACAAGAAGTGATGAAAGTGGAACAGCTTTTTGTGGTCTCATGTTTCGTTTCATGCTTGGCAGCTTCCGTTTCGTATCTAAAAAAAATAACTACTATATACTGGGTTCAATATAATAATAATAATAATAATAATAATAATAATAATAATAATAATAATAATAATAATAATAAATACGAAATCTGCATTAATCAAAATACCATATTTAAACGTATTTTACGGCCGGAAAATGTCAGGCAGCCTGCTAGTATATAGTAATGATTTAAAATTAAAAAAAAAATGACTCGTGCGTCACCAACGAGAATCAAAACCAAAATGTTTAGTTTACGATTTACACTTTTTACGTTAATGTCGAGCTATGAAGATATGCTTGCTGTAAGGCTAAAAATTAAAACGTGAACGAATAGCGATTACGTTACGCATGCATATTCGTAATGCCATCGTTCGACCTTCACTGGGCAAATTCCATTTTTTTTTTTTTCACAATTTTGCACCGATTTTCCCCGGCTAAAATCTAAATATAAAGTTTCACGTGGGTTTGAATAACTGTTTATCATGTTTCGTGTTTCAGTCTAAAAGAATATGTGAATATAAAAGCGAAAATCTATGTATGTATGTAGGTGTGTTCGCTTTTTCTGTATGTCTACAAAAGGCTTCTTTCAGAGAAGCGGTCGGTCGCTTCACAACTTTTTAAAACTTTTTATATCACCTATAAATCGTAATATCTCACAGTTAACAACGAAGCTCGCCTGTCTATTTAATTGGCTCGGTTTCGGGAAGATAAATATTTAACATATGTCGCTCGCCGCATGTGGGTTAGTCTTTTTCCTATAACATCTTGGGAAAAAATAAAAATCCCGCATTCAAACTTGACCTCATTAACTCATTAAAACGGGCGCCTGCCAAATTCAAACATATTTCCGTTAGCATCTCGCGGTGGGGCAATCGTTAACGTCGCAGGTTTTTTTGTTGTTGTTGTTGTTGTTTTTGTTTTTTTGTTTTTTTCACACTTTAATTTACAACTTTGCCTCAACGGTTCGGGTTCGGGTTCGATCCTCATACTTACTTTTATTTTTAACCCCACCCCCGGAGTTTCCACACACACCTCCAAACACCCGGGCAACGCCGGGTGCCCCTCGCTAGTATAATAATAAATACAAAATTTGTATTAACTAAATATCATTTCTAAGCGTATTTTACGACCGGGCAATGGGCCTGGCTGTCATATATATATATATATATATATATATATATATATAATTTGAGGTTGCTATTTTCCAAAGGTAGGGTAACCAGTGAAATATAACGAGGTTCATACAAGAGTGCTCAATACAGACGTAGAGCAGGTTACATTTGTCTTTACATAAGCAGTAGTTTGTTGCTACACAGTCATGAGCATGCTTCGGTCTACTAGTATTTACTAACTAGAGACGTCATCAGGCAACAACCCTTATTTTCGAAAACGGAATTCTAAACCGTTTGCTTGAAAACCCACGGTTACAGGTACATAGTCAACACAAGCATGCAGTTCTTGTAAATAAAGCTACTCGAGTAGGAAGCAGTATTGTAACGAGGTATCAAAACAGCGAATCGGCGAAGACCACTAGATCAATGAGTCAAACGAGCTAGAACAAAGGATGCGAGAAATTGATCAGATGATTTTGAATAGCACATGCCTTGATAATAATTATAGAAAAGACTGAGACCACTAACATCATATCTGCGAAAGAGACGTTGCAAATAATAAGAAAGGGTGAATCCACTCAAATTACGAATACGTTTCTGCATCTTATCAAGAGCTTTCGTATGGGAGAGAGATTAACCAGCCAAAATGTGACAACGTTACTCCATACATGGTTTAATAGTGAAAGAAATATTCTGTTTTAAGAAGTGTCAAACTCTTACATAGATAGTATATCTGTTCGTTTGTTGAGATACCATCATCCAAGGCATTATCTCCTCATTTGAACGGTTAGTGTTAGAAATAGCAGCTATTTAATTAATGGTGGGCAATAAATAGAAAAAATCCTCAAACAAATGTGACAGACCAAAGAAACTGCTAATTTAAAATGAAGGATGATAGTCTGACTGACAGACAGAACCTTTTATAGCGAATTTTAGTCGCATCTCAAATAAGAAGGACCCATGTAAATACGTGTTTAGCGATGAAAACGTTATTTCAAATGGCATGCAACTGCTGGCGGACAGAGCCACTGAAAAGTGGTACGAAGGCGCATTTCTAAAGGTGGAACATAAATAGGGATACAACGGATGTCAGAGGATCGGCGCGAAGGAAGGACAAATGGTGCCGTGTGTTATACGTGCGGATCGTTAGCTTCGTCTAAAGACAATCATTGGTTTTGTTTTAGGCTAAAATTAAAACTATCTGATATATCAAATTTTAGTTTTGTTTTATTTTTTATTTTTTTACTGTTTCTTTCTTTTTATTTTTTTCTGTTTGCTTGTTTTGCTTTTTTTGGGATTTTTATAATTATGTGGTTTTGATGTTGCAATTACGAAAAGCAGGTGAAGAAAAAAGAAGAAGAAGAAGAAGAAGAAGAAGAAGAAGAAAAGCAAAAGCAGCAACAGCAATAATAATAAAACAGAAAATAGAAAAAAAAAATAGTAAGCAAAACCAAACTTATCATAGCAAGCAACAAATAGAATCTACTTATATATAAAATGCACTTTGTCTTTGTGTATATGTGTGTGCGTGAGAGAGAGAGAGAGGGAGAAAGAGAGAGAGAGAAATAGAATGAAAGTGAGAGAGAAAGAGAGAAATAGAGAGAGAGAGAGAGAGTTCCTTATAAACTCCGAGAAGGATGGGTCGATGTGGGTGGGGAATTTCACACATTTCACGTATTTTATGTGTTTGGAAGTGTTCTTTGATAGGATTGGTATCAGATATCTTAAATAAGTATCGAAAATTGATAATCAAAAACATCCGATTAAAGAAGGAGCACTTCGATTTTGACCAAAATTAATACCCTCAAACAGCCTAACATCACAAGTGCATTGAAGAAGTTTATCCGCACAAACAGAAAGGTTTGACGTATAAAATCAAAAATAGGTTCTTTTATAAAACAGGGGTGCGTTCGATATGAATGTTTCTGTTTAAGCCACAATTGAACTATGATACTTGACTTTTGCATTTTATACTTTAATTCAAACCATTATATAAAATAATTTTATTTAAATCAACAGTAAGTTCTTTATAGTGTAATGTAGACTACAATGTATTGTGAACTAAGTCATTACGAGGAGGCATGTGAAGCTTTCTCCCGATTCACAGCCGTGGGTCGCCGTCTAAAGTGAGTAATCAATGTATTTGATTGAAAAATGGGTGATTTAATCGATTTCGATGACAATAAAAGTATTGGAAGTGTGGAACATTTGTTGGTCCTCATTTAATCCCGAACAACGTCGTGTCTCCTTGCTATTAATAAAAATAAATGAAAAACTAAAGCACAAATCAAATGATATTAACAAAAGAAAAAGGAATATAAAATCAAATTTAGAACTTTAAAGCAAAACCTAAAGACGATATATATATATATATATATTCATCGAAATAAAAAAAAATTAAAATAAACAAAAAGTATAATTGCGAACTGATTTTTTTCCTTTAGTCAACACTAGCGGTTCAGCCCGACTTCGCTCTGGCCCTATGTACTGTTCATAACTTTATGTACATATGTATATATATATTAAAAAGTTTGACTCATGTCCAGGTAACCTACATCTAAAATTTCAAGTGTTTAAACTCAAAATTAGCAGAGGAGTTTGATAGAATCTACAAGCTTCAACTCTTTCAACTTTGACCTTTTGGCAGTATAATTTTCGCCCAAGAATTGATTAAAATGCTTGCTGTATGTATGAATACCTTTTATGTAAAATTTCAAATGTTTAGACCAAAATTGGTTGAATAGTTTTCTAGATACCGCAAAGGTAAAATCTTTTGAACTTTGGAACCAAATTTTTTACCAGAAACCGATTAAAAATCTTGTCCTATGTCTGAAAACACTTCCTATAAAATGTCAAATGTTTAGACAAAAAAATTGGCTGAGTAATTTAGTAGAGATCACAGAGGTCACATTTTTTTTTTAACTTTGACCCTAAGTTCGACCCCTTAACATTTATTGTTTTGGGCTCAAAACAAATTAAAAAGTTTGATCCATGTCCAAGTAAACTACGTCTAAAATTTCAAGTGTTTGGACCCAAAATTGGCGAAGGAGTTTGGTGGAGTTTACAATGGACAAATCGTTGAACTTTGACCTCTTGACAGACAAATTTCTGGCCGAAAACCAATTAAAAAGATTTTCCCAAATCTCAATACACTTATGTAAACTCTCGAGTCTGTAGACTGAAAATTGAGTTATTTGGTAGGGAAATGTACATACACAGACACACACACATACACACACACACACACACACACAAACAGAAAATTTCACTTTTATAGATATATAGATGATGCAACCGTCCAGCATATTGTGCTCTGAAGCATGAAGTTAAGTTTCGGTATGAATCGGATCGTATTTCTTTTTGTCTTTGTTTGTAAATGCAATTTTTAAAGTTTTCTACTAGCAAAAATACTATCGACAGCATGCCTTTTTCGCATGTCTTGCTTGTACCAAAGTGTATTACGTCACGCTCAATCGCAAGGGTTTTTACCTTACGAAGGCCAATGCTCCAATTCTGCCCTCTACTTTCGTGAAATATTACGTTTTGCATTTCAGATGCAATTTTTAGTCCCTCTAAATCAGAAATGGATGTAAATTGTTATGTATACGGTATTTATTGCAGTAATTACTATAGGAACATTTATCTTATTTCCATCTTTTTTTCTTTTTTGTTAGCTCAGCAAACTGTCAGCCTGTGGCTGAGTTTCCTGGCATAATAAAACAAGTTAAACGAATCCTCATGTAAGGCCAATTTGAACTGAAATAACATTGCTTATATATCGACCAAAGAAAAAAACTACTTTTGCCAGATTACGGGGCAATTACGCAAGTTCATAGAGTCGCATGAAGACCAGCTTGACTGAATCCGTTTTTTTATCGTATACTCGTTCATACGTGATTTACGTCATTACGTCATCGCTAAAGTTATATTACCGTAAAATCTGAAGGAATATCGCAATTACTCATCGCCGATAGTTTTAGTCGCGCGCAATCGACGCTATAAGTCACTCCGTTGGTCCGTCAGTCGGTCGGTCGGTCGGTGTGTCGGTCGGTCGGTCGGTCGGTCTGTCCGTAACATTTTTGTGCTTGGCCTTTTTGGTTAAGATCAAAGGTCTGTTGTTAATAGATGCTGTTCTTAGCTTTTTAAGTTTGTCTTGGCCTTTTGGCCAAGATCAAAGTGTAGCATCTATTCCGGCAGATACTGCAAGCAAAGACCAGATGTGGGGGCAACCCCACATACCTGACCTTTAACCAGCTCCCATTTCCCACCTCTCGGGAGCTGGTCCCCTTTTTCCCTTCCCCCTCCCTTCACTCCTCACATTAAAAATCGGCCTTGTGCCTAATTTGCTTGGTGGGGGAGCAAATAAATACCATCTATTCCGGCAGATACTGCAAGCAAAGACCAGATGTGGGGGCAACCCCACATACCTGACCTTTAACCAGCTCCCATTTCCCACCTCTCGGGAGCTGGTCCCCTTTTTTCCTTCCCTCTCCCTTCACTCCTCACATTAAAAATTGGCCTTGTGCCTAATTTGCTCGGTGGGGGAGCAAATAAATACCATCTATTCCGGCAGATGCTGCAAGCTATGACTAGCTATGACTAGCAAAGACCAGATGTGGGGGCAACCCCACATGCCTGACCTTTAACCAGCTCCCATTTCCCACCTCTCGGGAGCTGGTCCCCTTTTTCCCTTCCCCCTCCCTTCACTCCTCACATTAAAAATCGGCCTTGTGCCTAATTTGCTCGGTGGGGGAGCAAATAAATACCATCTATTCCGGCAGATACTGCAAGCTATGACTAGCTATGACTAGCAAAGACCAGATGTGGGGGCAACCCCACATGCCTGACCTTTAACCAGCTCCCATTTCCCACCTCTCGGGAGCTGGTCCCCTTTTTCCCTTCCCCCTCAAATCACTCCTCACATTAAAAATTGGCCTTGTGCCTAATTTGCTCGGTGGGGGAGCAAATAAATACCATCTATTCCGGCAGATACTACAAGCAAAGACCATATGTGGGGGCAATCCCAGATATAAGTTATTGGTCAATGTAGGGGCAACCCTTCATACCATCCTACTCCCCGGGGAGTTGTCTCCATTTCCCCTTCACTCCTCACATTAAAAATCGGCCTTGTGCCTAATTTGCTCGATGGGGGAGCAAATAAATACCCTTTTCTTGGCCTTTTAGCCAAGATCAAAGTGCAGTATATGTTCTTACTACATGCTGTACTTATGTTTGTAACTTTGTGATATAAAGTGGAGGATCACTTTTCTGTATTAATTTAATGTAAAATTGTGGGGTATATGGTTAGAAAAAAAAAAAAAAAAAAAAAACGTACCGGGCGTATCTGCATCGCTCTTTGGGAAAGAAGAAGGAAAGGATGGCTAGCTCATTTATATACACGATGGGCATCTTGGGAAGGCAAGGCATGATGGGAGAAGCTATTTTTCCCTGTCTCTTCCCTTTTTTTTCTAGATAGGAGGATATAAAAGCTGAGAAAAATTTCCTGAAGAAGCAGAAAGGAAAGGGTCGTGAACGTCTCTTGAAAAGAATTTCGTATTGCTGACGTTCAGATTGTGCGGTGTGACATTGGTGGTGAGAGGCCATGTGTGGTCGATTGGAAAAGTAGAGGACAGAAACGTGCTGTTGGAAGAGCGATTCGTATCGATTAGAAACTATTTCGACGTGTCAAGCAAATTAACATGGCTGACTGGAGACTCTAAACTCAGATGTTGAGACCCTTCACTGGGGAGGGTGACCTAATTAAATGGCTGGAAAAATTAAAGATGGTGGCAAAGTTGCAAAAAATCGAAGACGTGGTCACCCTGCTGCCGCGCACTATTTACCAGCAGATGCGCGATGAAGATAAGGGAGACCTTGCCTCAGTGGAGCAAAGACTGAAATTGGCTTTCGCTGAGAGTCCATTTAAAGCACTCGGCAAGCTTGCAAGTTTTAGGTGGACTGGCGAGTCTGTTGACGTCTTTGCTGCGGAGATTAAGAGACTGGCAGAATTGGCTGGTTACGTGGGGAAGAGCCTGGAGATGATGGTAAAGCTATATCTAGTGAACGACTTCCCAGAAGAAATCTCCGCGAACATGCAGAGAATCACTGAGATCAATATGATGGAAGTGGACGATCTCTTGGTCTATGCCAGAGTCCTAGTCAAGAATGTCAAGGGCCCAATTGTGGCTGCAGCTGTGAGTGGAAATAAGTGCATGAGGTCCCACTTGAATGACGAGAGACAGGCAGCAAGGCGACAGGAGGGAAGACCTGCCATCAAGTGCTTCCGGTGCCAGGGTCCTCACCTGCTCAAGGACTGCAAAGAGCCGAGACCGGGGGTCACCTGCTACCAATGTGGACAAGTGTGGCACATTAGCTGCTATTGCGTTGCTACACGGGACCAGGGAAATGAGTGAAGGGGAGCCATTGCGCCAGTGGTTCTCCCTTCTATGTGGAAATGGTGCACAACGAAACATTGTCTCAGTTACCCGTAGTAGTCAATGGGAAGAGAGCTATGGCTCTTGTTGACTCAGGCTGCACAATGACATTGGTAAGGAAGAATGTCGCTAGATCATGGAGCGGAGCCAGGAGTATTAAGACTGTGGATGGCAGGGAGGTGAAATTCTTAGGAGAGACAACAGCAGAAGTACTGGTGCAAGGTGTACCTATTGGACTACGAGCCCTGGTGTTGGTTCGTCTGGTTGGTGATGTTGATGTGGTTTTAGGTGTAAGTGGGATCAACCAACTGGGGAGTGCTACATTGAGAGGGGGCCAAGTAACGTTCAGACGCCTCGGCGCAGTAGGAATGGCAGGAGTGGAAGGTGATAGAAATATCAGAACGCAAAAACCGGAGGCTTGCTGTAACGAGGATGAGAATTTCCTGGCGAGGTTCGATGGTGAGAGGTGGACGGTGGAATGGAAATGGATCTCCGGGCCTCCGGAACTATGAAACAAAGTAAGCTGCTATGGGAAAACACTGCGAGGAACAATAAGAAAAGGATTCGAGGAAGAAGTGGAGAGGAGGGAATTCTGAAACCGTGGACAGGGGAAGAAAAAGGAGTGCTACCGTTACTGGCGGTTGTTAAACCCACAAAGAACAAAGTTAGACCAATACTGGATTTCAGAGAGTTAAACAGATACGTAGCCTGCCACACTGGAAATGTGATTGTCGTATGCGAAGATGTTATGAGGAAATGGAGGAGGATGGAGTGGGCCACTAAGATTGTCGACCTGAAGTCGGCTTATCTCCAGATCCATGTAGATGAAAAACTTTGGCAACATCAATTGGTTCGGTACAAGGGGAAGGTGTATTGCCTGACGAGGTTAGGCTTTGGGTTGAGCTCAGCCTCCAAAATTATGACTGCCATGCTGAAGACGGTGCTGAGTAAAGACTGTACAGTGGACAAGGCCACTAGTTCGTACATTGACGACATTCTCGTGGAGGAAGCAGAGGTGACAGCGGAGAAAGTGAGAGGTCATGTCGCGAGGTATGGGTTAACTGCAAAACCGAGGAGCGGCGTTGGGGTTGAAACTATGCCGAGATGGCAAAAGAAGCCTTGTCTTTAGACAAGGGAATGCAATACCCGAAATTGGAACCGACCTGACAAAACGAGAAATCTTCTCGGTCTGAGGGAAACTGGTTGGACACTATCCAATCGCCGGCTGGCTCAGGATAGCGTGCAGCTTTATTAAACGACAAACAAGCACTGATGGCTGGGAGGGCCGTGTGACGAAGGAGGTTACGAACATAGTACAAGAAATCATCGCGAGAGTGACGAAAGAAGACCTCGTAAAGGGGGAATGGTACATCAGCAGCGGAGACATGGGGGTGATTTGGTGTGATGCCAGCAGTCTTGCATTGGGCGTCGTATTAGAAATGGGAGGTATAACTGTGGAAGATGCGGCGTGGCTAAGAAAGAAAAACGACTATTTCCTTTTCAATGTAGCCAAATTGGAGGCTGCTATGAAAGGAATCAATCTGGCTCTGAAGTGGGGATTGAAAACATTGAAATCAAATCCGATTCGGCAACGGTAGTTTCATGGATCAGGTTGGCAGTGACTGGCGATAAGATAGTTAGGACCAGAGGTGCTGCAGAAATGCTGATAAAGTGCAGGCTTGGAGCACTTGCAGATTTGATAGCGGAATTCCAGTTGAAGGTATCTGTAGTGCTGATCCCATCAGAAAAGAACAAGGCGGATTCGATATCATGGGTAAAGAAGGCCTGGCTGCAAGAGAGAAAGGAGTTTTCCTTAGTATGCTGTGCAGGAGAGGAAGTTAAAAAGTTGCATGAAATGCACCACTTTGGTCAAGAACTGACGTTATTCCTGGCAAGAGAGGTTTACCCAGAAACTACCGAGAAGGAGGTCAGGGAGGTAGTGGAGCACTGTCAGGAGTGCCAATCGATAGAACCCGGACTATCCAGACATGAAGCAGGAGAGTTACACATTGTGGAGGACTGGAAGCGATTTGACATTGATGTGACCCATTATCGTCATAAGCTGTATCTGTCGATGATCGACTGTGGACCAGGGAAGTTTACCATATGGAGAGAGATCAGGGCAGAAGCTGCATGGGCGATCGGAGGGGTCATCAAAGAAATATTTTTGGAGAGGGGGCTGTTAATGGACAATGGCCTCGCTTTCCGATCAGAAGCCTTTAAAGAGGTGTGTGATAAGTGGGGAGTAAGGTAATTTTTTAGGGCAGCATATCGGCTGAGTGGCAATGGGATAGTGGAGAGGAATCATCACACCATCAAGGCTGCTGCGAAAAAAAGCAACATTTCACCCATGGAGGCGGTGTTTTGATACAACATCTCACCGAAAATTAGACAAGATGAAACAACTGTGCCTCATAGAGCCATCTTTGCATATAAGTGGTGGAATCCATGCAACAAAACAGTAGGAATTGAGGGTGAAGAAGTTACCAATTAAGTGGGTGAGGAGGTGTGGGTTAAGCCCCCGAATGCAAAATGTACCACTCGCCGGGGGAGGAGGGTCGTAACGGGAACGTAGTCGAAGAACGTGATGGTGAATGGCGTTCCCCAGCATATCCTAGACCTGCGTCATGTAACCCTGCCGGTGCGCAGTGATGGCAGTGAAGAGGAGGAAGTCGAGATCTACCAAGAAGCTAACGATGCACCCCAATTCGACTTAGCTCAACATTGTGGTTCTTTACAACTGGACGAGAAATTCTATAGTGAACCTGAAAACGTAAACCCCCAAGAAGTTCTCCCCCAGAGGCCTCAACGTGAGAGGAGGATGCCTGCTTGGATGAAGGATTATGAAGTGTCTTATTGATCTCGAAGATCAGGGGGGCGTGTGGGGTATATGGTTAGAAAAAAAAACGTACCGGGCGTATCTGCATCGCTCTTTGGGAAAGAAGAAGGAAAGGAGCTCATTTATATACACGAAGGGCATCTTGGGAAGGCAAGGCATGATGGGAGAAGCTATTTTTTCCTGTCTATTCCTTTTTTTTCTAGATAGGAGGATATAAAAGCTGCGAAAAATTCCCTGAAGAAGCAGAAAGGAAAGAGTCGTGAAAATCTTCTCTTGAAAAGAATTTCGTATTGCTGACGTTCAGATTGTGCGGTGTGACATTGGTGGTGAGAGGCCAGGTGTGGTCGATTGGAAAAGAAAAGGGCAGAAACGTGCTGTTGGGAGAGCGATTTGTATCGATTAGAAAAATGCTCATCCACTTTTTCAACCAGTCAGTCTCAAAGCCATTCAAGTCATTCTCCAGATCATTCAAGTTGTTTTTGAAGGATTCCAGTTATTTTTAAGCATTCAAGTCATTCTTAAGGTCATTCAATACATCCTTAAGTTCATTAAAGTCATTCTAAGTCATTTACTTTTTATTTATTTAAGTCATTTCAGCCCATTTTTCGGTCATTTTAGTTTATCTTTAAGAATTTCATGTCAATCCTACATTCACGCATTCATTCATTACACGAGAGTACCCGACTAATGGCTAGTGGCCTTGTTAATAAATAAAAAAAGAAAAACTGGCATAAAGTCGATTATTAAGGATCCTCTAAAAGCGTTTATTACAACTCGCCGAGTTGATTCTTGCTTCTCACGTTATATATTGATATATTGTGCTGAAAAAGCACATATACTGCACGCCGAAGCAGGATGTACATCAACTTAAAATACAAGTACTATTAATGCATTACCTTAAAAGCATACATGACATGGATAGCAACAAGAAAGCAACTTTGTAATAAGTGTAAATCGTACAATACATGCGAACGAAGTAATTTATATGTGAAAAAAAAATGTATATGTCTGATAAATTTGATACTCGGTAACTAGTTGATGAATCTCGAACAAACGTGACATGCAGGTAGGCTACGTCGTAAAGAATAACTTTATTTATTTTTTTCAGCTCGCCTAAAAGATTAAGAAAGGTTAATAGATTGGATAAGCCATTGAAATGGGATCCAATTCAAAAAGCAACATAAAAAAATGTAAAACTTGTAAGGACGGTGTGTGTGTGTGTGTGTGTGTGTGTGTGTGTGTGTGTGTGTGTGTGTGTGTGTGTGTGTGTGTGTGTGTGTGTGTGTGTGTGCACCAGTGTTTCATGCTTATGCAATCATCAGTGTAGGTTCAAAATTCCTGCCGGTCACGAGATTTGAACCAGCCACAAAGCCATTTTTTGCTTCACATATATGTGTATGCATATATATATATAAGTAACCTATATATGGATGTGTTTGTGTATGTGACCTTGTCTGTGTGTGTTGAACGATCTCTACCAAACTATTATTTTTAGGTTATAATATATATTTTTGGTCTATATATATCTATATATAATATTTTGATTGTAGAAATTCCCCTATGGACCAAAGTACCATACGTTTGCAAAAACAAATGCCACATGCAAATTTATTATGTCTAGACTATTAGCCACTATCTTATTTAAATTTCGAATGGCATTTCACACACATTTAGTCGTTATAATAAAATCCTACATTTCTATCCTAGGAGCAACATCATCACAATTGGAACCATCTTTAGAGGAAGTAGTTCCTATTTTTCTCTCTAAATAACAAGTCCTCATACCGCCCCAGTCAACATTGGGAGGAAATATACACATGATACATATTCTGCTTGCACCCTTCGTAACTGAATCAAAAACTCATGGACATAACATTATCTTTTACTTTTTCGATCCAAAATAATAAAGTCTCTCCCGATTAATTCCAATCATTCTGATTAGCTGACCTCTGACCAGTTCTATATTCCAGATTAATGGTAGTTGCATGCTAAATGGACGCTAATGTACCGTTCAAATATGGCGTCGCAATGATACCTAATTTTGTCCTCTGAGTACATTGTTGTGTTCTTTTATTACATTTTACAGCGTCAGTTTGTATTTCCTCTCTCTCTCTCTCTCTCTCTATCTCTCTTTCTCTCTCTCTCCCTTATCTCTTTGTATACATCCTATTCAACTCTCTCTCCCTCTTTCCCTCCCACTCTCTCTCTCTCTCTCTTGCTCGCTTTTTACGTTTATTTTCATGCCGAAGAAAAAACATTTCACAGTGATGCTGAAGAAAAAACAACAAACATTTATTTCCTCTCTCTCTCTCTCCCTCTCCCTCTCTCTCTCTCTCTCTTTCTCTCTCTCCCTCTCCCTCCTTCTCTCTCCCTCTCTCTTTCCATCTCTCTCTCTCTTGCACGCGTGCACGCTTGCTCTGTCGGCGATGCCGAAGAAAAAACAACAAACATTTATTTCCTCTCTCTCTTTCTCTCTCGCTTACTCACTTTGTACATTTGTTCCAGTAATTAATTATATTTCTTCAAACATAAGCTACGTTTTTTTAATGTACTCTATTTAAATATACTTTATTTAACCTGCACAATCTATTACGATCAAAACCGATATTTTATCATTATGTTCAATGTTGTCAATAAGTCCCAGAATCCAAAACCCCGGGATATAGCATGGACAAGTAGATGCGGCTCTGATTCGATGCAACTTTTGAGTTATATCGATCAGTTCTTAGTTAGGCAAGTCGACATAGATTTTTTAGATTATCCAAGTTTTCATAATATAGTTTGTTCAGACCACAGGCTCGTCCTGGTTTGGTTAAACTTAGGTTGTGTTAAACCTAGGATGGCTGGACACTGGAAGGTCAACGCGTCGTTGTTCGACTTGAAGGACTTCCGAGATCAGTTTTTACTAACCTTACAACGAGAATTAACAGGAACCATAATTGGGAATAAGTGGCGGGATCAGTGGAAAAAGTAATTAGGTCCTTTGTTGCCAATTATAGACGCCAACTCAATCTTAGCTCTAGGGCAGCGAAAGCAACACTAGAGACTAGATTAGATCGGATGGTGGAGGAGGAGATAGCAGTAGTTTTACTATAATTAAGGCAGAACTAGACTCCTTGGATAACAAGGAGGATCAGGAAATTTAGTTAGGGTTAGGTTAAAGAGAGCGTCAAACGAGGCGACAAATTTGGCCGCTTCATTGCATACAGAGGAGCGTCGATGGTCTACCGATCGATACATAGCAACAGTACCGGATGGACGTACTGTGACCACAAACGACGGGATTTTAGAGGGTTTCTCAATTTCAGGATCTCTTTATCAGGGAGCCCCCATTCTGACAATGCCTCATTTCGACGTCTATTTAGCAAACTTTCTCGCCTCAAAGTAACCGAAACGGCTAGATGCGAAGATTGTATAAAAGAGGAAAAATTATTGGAGGCTCTCAAACAGGTTGGGCTGAACAGGACTTCTGGTCTTGATGGTCTACCTTACGAATTATATTTGAGGTTGTCGCCAATTTTTATGCCTTTGCTGGGCGTAATTTTTAACTTCTAACTTTACTAAATATTTAAACGGGTGAATTCCTCAGTATTTTACCAGGGAGATCATTAAATTGCTATGCAAGGATAAAAAATGGAGGGGATGGTATAGGTAATTTTCGTTCCTTAACGATGTTAAACATAGAGTTAAAGATGTTGGCCAAGATCTTAGCAAACCGTCTGCATCGCCTTTTAAGTCTCAAGCAGACTTGCGCTGTTAAGGGTCGAATGATCTAGGATAACTTGCCTTTTCTTTGCAGTTTTATGGTGAATCCGGTCCTTCGCGGTATTACTCTGCTAGGTGCTATACTCTGCCTATACCAACGACGTGACTGTGTCGTCAACATGGAAATAAGACTGTATGAACACAGAGGCTAAAATAAACTGCGATAAGTCCGTGGGCTTGCGCATTGGTGCTTGGAGGGGGTATCTTTTAGGGGCCCTTTGACTAGACGGATGTCCTTGCAAGATATTCAGCATCTGGTTTGGTCCCGACCTCCAGCTGGCGAAAAATTAGTCGGATGTATTGGAAGTGATTCAGGCCACCACACATTTGTGGTCCTTGAGAAATCTAACTTTAAAAGGTCGAGCGGAGGTTTGAAATTCGCACATTTATCTTTGTATCCTTTACCGTCTATCAGTACTTCCACTCCCGGAAACGACACTACTACAACTAGTGAGTGCTCTTTTCAATTTTTTGTGGCGCAGAAAAAAAGCCATGGTCAGTAGGGAGATCTGTTACCTACATCTATCGGAAGGCGGTCCAGGCATGGCAAGCATTGATATCCGGAGGCATATGCTTCGTATAACTTACCTAAATCGAATGTGTACAAAATGTGAGGAAAATGGTGAATTCTGTAAAGAAGACGCTCAGAAAGTCTTCCTAGTTTTGAAAAGTGTGCACGCGCCGGACGGGGAAACATTCAGGTTGCCCCAAAGCGAGTGCTTCTTTTATCGCAAGTATCGACGGTCCTTAAAGTTTCTTTTATGGGTAAAAAAAAGCCTCTCTGACACCCGAGTGTTGTCCCGCTGTATAGGGTGATAGTGAGGAGATCTGTTCAAGATGATAGGATTGAGAGGCTGGGTTTTACGAATGCGGAGCGTCGTTCAGTATGAATTTGGCGCCTGGGATTAGGTGTCTAAATAATTATGAGGCTTCACTCACCTGGTTGATGATAAGAGATGCTCTCTGGGTCGGCCAAAAACTCTTCCCAGCGAACAAGACGCCAAATTTTGTGTGGTGCGGGGACTGGATGGAAGACATTGACCATGCTTTCTTTCACTGCGCTATATTACGTCGGTTGTGAAGGCTTCATGGTTAGTTGAATGGACAGTTCTTTGTTTTGGAGCTTCAAAATACTGCAATTGGGCACCGGCCATAAGAAAAGAGGAACCCTATGTTTTTCTTTGCTTGCTAGCAATTATGAGAGGCATGATTTGGTCAACGCGGCAGAAGGAAGTTTACGAAGAGACCTTCATTGCTCCCCAGCTTGTTTTCATTTTCAAGCACCACTTGAAAATGCATATTAGGCTGGAGAAGGCGAAACTCTCTCCGGCAAATTTCAACGGAAATTGGGTGAAAATTTCGTGCTTGTGTCGAGTGAGTGGTTTTTAAACTAACACTTTTTTTACATTGAATATATTATCCGTTTTTGCTGTATATAAAATGTTTACTTCTCAACTCCCACATCATGAATATATATATATATATATATATATATATATATATATATATATATATATATATATAGTCTTTTTGGCTCTTGGGGTAGCTGATTTATAGAGAGATTGTGGTATTTTGGTGAAAGACTAGGTAACTAATGTAAAAATTACCCAAGCCGATGTCTCACAAGTAGGAATTTTATACTTTATATATATATATATATATATATATATATATATATATATATATATATATATAGTCATCCACATACAGTACTGTTTCGCTGTATCACAGCTCATCAGTGCGGCTAGCCAAGCATCTACCTCAAGCCAGGTATATATATAAGAAATGGAGAGTCACACTTTTTAGAAAACATTTTATATAAATTTAAAGAGAACATGAAATGATAAAATCATTTTTTATTTACGTTGTTGTTGTTGCTGTTGCTGTTGTTGTTGTTGTTCTTCTTCTTCTTCTTCTGCTGATTTTTTGAGCACTACTCTTATGAACCTATCAGAGAGAAATGATTTAATGATTGAAAAGACTTTTCAGCTATACCGTAGCTGGAGATTTTGTGGATTAGACCTTTATGTCATACCCTATCAAAAGCCTTTAATATGTCAAAGGCAATTGCCTTAGAAAGGAAGCTTCCATCATGAGATTCGCTAATCCTAGAAGATATAACTGTGAACACATCAGCTGAAGATGTAGCAAAACGAGAACCATATTGCATGTCACTAAGTTATTTTTGCTGACGTGGTTGACTACTTCTCTATTTAACACAGATCCTAGTAACATACTCTTGACGCACAAGAAGCTGATTAGTCTGTACTGAGAGGGAGATGAGTGATCACCTGAATTTTTAAATACTGATGAGATTTTCCGGGGTGTTGGGAAGCATTTCACCTTAAGACAACATTTAAATAGCTTTGTAAGTATGGGAGTTAGTTCTACTGAAAAAGTTTTTGGCAAAGAGGTTGGCTTTGTTGTTGTCCGTTACTGATGAG
The DNA here is from genome assembly GCF_053919585.1 of Euprymna scolopes. Taxonomy (NCBI): domain Eukaryota; kingdom Metazoa; phylum Mollusca; class Cephalopoda; order Sepiida; family Sepiolidae; genus Euprymna; species Euprymna scolopes. Next base: position 42,333,459 of record NC_136499.1, read on the forward strand.
ATTGCTTTAGATCTATTGATGATGGTTGGGATAGAGCACACACTTCTATTCAGGACCCTGTGTGTTATTTGCCAAAATTGGTGAGAACCAAGACTGCTCAGCTACTTTGGACTTGACAACTCTCTCACGTTCTTCATTACATTTTTACAGTAGTTGCTGGCAGTTTTGAAAGCGGCTTTAGTCTCAGTATATCTATTACATTAGAAGTAATGAAAATAGTGATTTTTGTGCGCAATGGCAGCAGCACATTCTGGAGAGAACCACGGCTGGCTGTTAGGTTTTTGCTGAAATTTTTTAGAGAGTATGAATCGGTCTGTTCATAGAATTAACCATTCAGTCAGGTCTGATACTATGGAGGACACATTCTTTTAAACATAGATCGAAGAGGTAGATCTGATATAAATGTACGAAAGCTATCCCAGTCGGCCATAGAGTATCGATATACTGTATGATAGAGAGGTATGTCGGAGGACTTATTACATCGTGTTTTTATCTTAACAAAGAAAACCGAGTGGCTTGAAGATCCCAGTGAAGACAGCACGGAAGACGAACATAGCTCGGGACAAATTGTGAGAAAAAGGTCTAGAAGACTTGCATATTAAGCATCAGTGTCAGGCACACGAGTTGGTTGTGTGAACAATCTGAGTTAGGTCATAAGCAATGGAGAAATCGTGACAAAACCTTTCCTCATCATCTGTCTTGTTTGAGTGGGCTAACCATTCCACATTGTGAACATTGAAGTCTCCACAGACGTGAATGTTAGCCGAAGGATGAACAAACAGGATGTGATTACTTTTCTCAGATATGCTCTTAAATGTAGTAACTCCGCTGTTATGAGGGCGATAGAGGGCAAATATAAATGCAGTGGTGTGAGCAAATGCAATCCGAAAGCACAAATAGGGCAATTTAAGGTCTTTTCTGGAAATGTCCCTACCACATGGCACGCCATCTCTAATGTAGGCACATATTCCATGCCCATGTCGATCTTGGGGTCAGATTTGGATGTTAACTTAGAATATCCTTTAATTACAAACTCATCCAAGAAAAAGTCGGTCCAATGCTTATGAAGAATAGGTCAGGTTTGATTTCAACCTCTGGAAGGTTGGAACATAGACCTCTGATGTTAGAGAAGGAGACATGGTAGTGTGGGTCTATGTTGGAAGTTGGAGTTCTGGATTTAATCGTGTATTTTGTCTGGAAACTTTTCATGATGGAGTTTTAGGATTTGTGGAATAGGTCGACAGACTTGGCTAAAGCAACCTAGAGATGGAAACCAAGGAAGAAAAAGAAGAAGAAATATTTTTTGTTTGTAGACCATGATATGGTAAAGCCGTAACAATTACCCACTAATATAGCATCGAGAAGGCCCAACAGAAGCTACTGCATGGTCCAGAATCCATTCACCAAAATGGCAATACAGCAGCCCCAGTACTTTACATATGCTGATAGGACGGCTTCCTTAGTGGTTAGTCCAAGGTTCGTGTCTCTGACTATCAGGCGGATAACGTCAGCCGAGAAAAACTTTTACCTCCAGCACCCTTATTAGTGACATGGATAGAAATAGAAACAGAACAATTTCCGATATCTCAGTCTACTGCTAACGCAAAATTCTGTGAACCTAGAATACAGCTGTTTCTTCTCCCTTTGTCAGAAAAATCACTCATTAAAAATGTGGACTGAGAGACAAATTAGGAGAAGCGAGAGTTATGGGAGCTGCTGACAACGCATACACAAATGCATTATCTACTCTCCATTAAAAAAAAAAGAAACTGGTACTAATATTTAAGTATGCTACTTACTATAAGTACAATAGACCTGTTATGGGGATAGTATTCCCTCTCACTAACTAAAATATAGAAAGAATAAAGTTGACAAATTTATCGTCTGTAATTCTTGACCAACTCGGCTAGAATTCTGTCGAGACGTTCTTGACTTGATTTAAATTGAAATAATCTGCCTCTTTTGCTTACAATCGAAACCAGATGGCGCAAATAAACAAATATAAATTCCAATAAGTTTTAAAAATAGAATTTGGGGGAGGTTTTCGGGGACAAGTGTAGAAAGATATATATATATATGTATATATATATATATATGTATATATATATATATATATATATATATATATATATATATATATAACTACTTCATTTACTCACATAAACCTAATATACGAAAGTATAGATTTATGCGTGAACTTTAAGTATTTACTTCAAAAGTGCTCAATACGTAGGTAGAGCTAGTTAGTAATTACTATATATATATATATATATATATATATATATATATATATATATATACTAGCAAAAGTACCCGTCGTTGACTGGGTTCAAAAACAGCCTACAGAAAATGGACTCTGATTTATTAAAAGTATGATAGGTTATGAAAAGGAAGGGTTGTAAAGAGATAGCTTCGAATTCGGGGGTATCAAAACTAAAGCAAAATATGATGAAAGTAAAAATAAAATAGATAAATCCCATAATTTATTATACCATACCTGTTCACACTGAAACACTTATCACAATATTCTGTGGATCTATATTAAAAAACCTTGTTAAACTTTGTGACATATTTCCATTCTATGGAGGTCAGGCGCGAACAAACACCCCATAATTTTATTTTACCATATTTCTTCAAACTTAAACATAATTATCAAAGTATACTTACGCAGATAGATATAAAAAGTCTTTATTAAAGTTTGTGTCTGTTTCCATTCTATGGAGGCCAGGTGTGAACGCAGACCCCATAATTATATTATACCATCTCTATTTAAATTAAAACATACTTATCAAAGTATTATTATGTACATCTATATAAAAAACACTTGTAAACGTTTTTTTTTAATTTTTAAAATTTTTTAGTTCCATACTTTGTGGACCAGGCATGAACGCACACCCCACAATTTTAATGAACCATTGTTCTGCCAGATCAAACATACCCATTCCTGTGTCTCGATACATCTTCTATCATTATATGTAATCAGTTTTTAAAATAGTCAACCATATAGGATCGTATTCGTGACCAGACACACACACACACACATTCAGCTTTATATATATATATATATATATATATATATATATATATATACATATATATATTAATTTATAAAGGAATAAATTGTAAGATGGTCAACATCATGAAATTTGGAATATAGACATTTGCCATTATATATATATATATATATATATATATATATATATATAATGGCAAATGTCTATATTCCAAATTTCATATATATATATATATAATGGCAAATGTGTATATTCCAAATTTCATGATGTTGACCATCTTACAATTTATTCCTTTAATTGAGTTGAACTTCTTTACAGTGTCTGTTTCGTAACACAAAATCATTCACTAAATTATTATATCAATCAATGAATCTATTTTGCCCTTAATTCATCAGAAGAAATAGCAAAAATCAATCCACCAAAAGGAAATAAAATGCGTTCTTAAATCGAATATATGTCTCTATATGTTGTCTTTTCAGAATTTAAAATTTAACCACGAAACATATATTGCTCTATTCTTAAATATTGAACTTTTCCTTTTTGGCTAGGATCACCTTGAAAGTAATATCTATCAGGATTTTTCATCTGAATTCTATCAGTGTCTTATCTCACTTATATATATATATATATATATATATATATATATATGAGTGAAATTGTCTGTGCGCAATAACTCTGTCAATTTTCAGTCTACAGACTCGAGATTGACAAACAGGGTATGGAGATTTGAGAAAATCTTTGTAATCCGTTTTCGCCCAGAAATTTGGCTGTTAAGTGATCAACGTTCAACGATTTGACCTTTGAGAACTCTACCAAACTCCTCCGCCAATTTTGGGTCTAAACATTTGAAATTTTAGATATAGGTTCTTTTGACATGGATCCAACTTAATAACTTTATTTGAGCCCAAAACAATAAATGTTAAGGGGTCATAATAGGGATCAAAGTTAAAAAAAATTCCTAAGACAATTTCTGGTCTAAACATTTGAAATTTTACATAAAGGGCATTCAGAGATAGGGAAAGCTTTTTATTCGGTTTAGGTCAAAAATGTTTAGTTACCAATATATAAATATATGTATGTATGTATGTTTGTATGTCTGCCTAAAAGTTTCGACGGAGGCAATGGATTTTTACCAGATCAGTGGCGTATTGACATTCGACCTTTCAAACGACAAATATCGAAAAATTTGGCTAAAAACATTACTATCTTCACCTTCAACTGGGCACTTTTCTACAGGGGGAGGATTGCTTTTTTTCGCCGATATTTTCAAAAGCTATCCTTTCCTTTCGATTGTTAATTTAAACCTACGTCACTTCTGGTTTGGCAGTGGTTGTAACAGCAAAGACGTCACGTTTTTCCCTGTTCTTTTCCTCCTTTGCAATACGGGTCCCAGCCTGCCTTCCTTCTATCACTTTTTTTTTTAGCTCAACACACCTCCAAACACCCAGGCAACGCCGGACTGAAATGCTAGTATATAAATATATATATATATATATATATATATATATATATACATATATATATATATACATATATATATATATATATGTATATATATATATGTATATATATATATATATATGTCTGTATGTCGATGACTAAAATATATTTTATAAAGCCCCCCTCTTGGGTAGAGCACTATCGTAAATTATCTTACTCGCTACTTAATTTAGCTGAAAAAATGCGAAGCTCGCGGTTTGTTTACAAACAAATGTTTGAGCCCTCTACGAGTGGCGGACGGATGTTTATTTAAATAGACATTCGGACAGTTTAATTTCGGCCACCGATTCCGTAGTCAGGGGGTAGGACTGCCGACTGTCATCACGACGGTTCTAGGTTCAATCCTCGGCTTGGGAGAGGTGTTAGTCTAGCGGCACTGATGAGTTGGGAAACAACGAAACATGTCTGTATGTCGATGACTAAAATATATTTTATAAAGCCCCCCTCTTGGGTAGAGCACTATCGTAAATTATCTTACTCGCTACTTAATTTAGCTGAAAAAATGCGAAGCTCGCGGTTTGTTTACAAACAAACGTTTGAGCCCTCTACGAGTGGCGGACGGATGTTTATTTAAATAGACATTCGGACAGTTTAATTTCGGCCACCGATTCCGTAGTCAGGGGGTAGGACTGCCGACTGTCATCACGACGGTTCTAGGTTCGATCCTCGGCTTGGGAGAGGTGTTAGTCTAGCGGCACTGATGAGTTGTGAAACAACGAAACAGGTCTGTATGTCGATGACTAAAATATATTTTATAAAGCCCCCCTCTTGGGTAGAGCACTATCGTAAATTATCTTACTCGCTACTTAATTTAGCTGAAAAAATGCGAAGCTCACGGTTTGTTTACAAACAAACGTTTGAGCCCTCTACGAGTGGCGGACGGATGTTTATTTAAATAGACATTCGGACAGTTTAATTTCGGCCACCGATTCCGTAGTCAGGGGGTAGGACTGCCGACTGTCATCACGACGGTTCTAGGTTCGATCCTCGGCTTGGGAGAGGTGTTAGTCTAGCGGCACTGATGAGTTGTGAAACAACGAAACAGGTCTGTATGTCGATGACTAAAATATATTTTATATATATACATATACAATTGAAATTGTCCGCGTGTGTACATTTCCCTACCAAACTACTCTGTCAATTTTCAGTCTACAGATTCGAGATTTGACATAAGAGTTACTAAGATTTGGGAAAATCTTTTTAATCAGTTTTTGCCCAGAAATTGGGCGGTCAAGGGGTCAGTTCAACGATTTGATCATTGAACACTCTACCAAACTCCTCCTCCTCCAATTTTGGGTCTAAACACTTTGGATCAAACTTTTTAATTCGATTTGAGCCCAAAACCGTAAATGTTAAAGGTCGAAAATTGAGGTCAAAGTTTGATCACTGCGATTTCTACCAAATTATTCAGCCAATTTCTGGTCAAAACATTTGAAATTTTACATAAAGTGTATTCACACATAGGGCAAGCTTTCTAATCGGTTTTTGGCCGAACATTTGACTGCTAAGGGGTCAAAGTTCACAAACAATTCAGCCAATTTTGGATCTATACATTTGAAATTTTACGTAAAGAGTATTCAAACATCCGGCAAGCTTATTAATCAGTTCTTGATAGAAAATTTGGCTGTCAAGAGGTCAAAGTCGAAAGAGTTGACCTAAGTAGACTTTACCAAACTTTTCCGCCAATTTTGGGTTTAAACACTTGAAATTGTATATGTAGGTTATCTGGACATGAGTCAAACTTTTTAATGCATATATACATATGCAAATAAAGTTATGAACAGTACATAGGGCCCAAGCAAAGCCGGGTTGAACTGATCGTATATATATATGAATAAAATAAAGCAAGATATAAACGATGCTTTAGACGTTATGTGAATAAAAAGGAAAAACCTAAAAGAGTAAAAAGAGAAATAAAATCAACGTTTCGTCCCTATTTCAGGGGACATCATCAGGATTTCTAGGCGAGGATGTACAGGAAGACGATCATATATCACATGCAAAAGAGGAGAAGTTCAGTTCTCTTTCTGTTCTGGAGAGAAAACAAATTTCATGATGAAAAGAGAATTTATATCTAGTGTGTGTGGAGGGGGGTCGGGTTATATACATATATGGATTTTTTTTTAATGTGTATAACCCGACCCCCCTCCACACACACTAGATATAAATTCTCTTTTCATCATGAAATTTGTTTTCTCTCCAGAACAGAAAGAGAACTGAACTTCTCCTCTTTTGCATGTGATATATGATCGTCTTCCTGTACATCCTCGCCTAGAAATCCTGATGATGTCCCCTGAAATAGGGACGAAACGTTGATTTTATTTCTGTTTTTACTCTTTAAGGTTTTTCCTTTTTATTCACATATATATATATATATATATTAAATAGTGTGTGTATGTGTGTGTGTGTGTTTGTATGTGTATCTGTGTGTGTGAAATACTATTAAATGCGGTGAACACGAAGAAATATTAGAAAGATTATAATGGTTAGCGATAATGATTATTTTTAATAAAAGACTGGAGTAGTATATGAAAACATATCAATACGAAAGTGATTTTCAACAAAACCTCCGATCAATTAGTAGGACTTGAAGTATTTTGTATGGGGATATCATGAGATATCATGTTACCACAATTTTTTAATGCCTAAACAGATTATTTTTTTTTCTCGCAATAAACTCACGCCGTGATTTAGTGATTTTGCCAGGAATTGCAATAGTTGAAATAGCCCTAAACTTTAGAGCCAAAACTGAAGAGCCACTGCTCAAAACAATGAGATATTATAAAAGGCTGACTGGAAAGCCATCAGGGATCTCATCAGGGACGCTCCATGGCAAAATATCTTTTCACTTCCTGCTAAACAGTGCGCAAATGAGACCACTGAATGGTTCAAAACAGCAGTTGAAGCACATGTTCCCACACGGAAATTTTATAGCAAGCCCCACTCTCCCCAATGGTTTACTTCTACTTGTGTAGCCGCCATCGTGCAAAGGCAGCATGGATACTGCAGATTTAACCGACATAAGTCCAGTTCAATAGCCAGAAGTATGTAGACGCCAGAAGTAACTGTAAGAAAGAAATAGCGACAGCTAAGAGAGAATTTACTCAAACCACCAAAAAATGTATCGAACCACAGAAATTAGGAACCCGAGACTTCTGGAAAATCTAAAACAGTGTAGTAAATAATGGGCAATCAAGAATCTCCCCACTATCCAACAATTATGAGGTTGTTTGCTCTGCAACTGAGAAAGCTAACATGCTTGCAGTCGGTTTGCCTCCAACTCCACACTGGACCCTGCAACCACCCCCTCCCTGACTTTCCTTTGTGGACAGACGCCATACTAGACGATCTGAAGATCACCCCTTCTCAGGTTCATGCTATCATAAGAAATCTTGACACTGCAAAAGCATGTGGAATGTGGACCTGATCTCATCCAGGCTGTGCTATTAAAAAAGTGCTCCTCCGAAATAGCTCCAGTTCTCTCCAAACTTTATAACAAATGCCTTAATGAATCTTGTTTTCCTGTCTGCTGGAAAACTGCTTCTGTAGTATCAGTTTTCAAGACTTCTGGCGAAAGAACTGACCCAGTAAATTATCGCCCCATTAGCCTCCTCCCACTTTTTGCCAAAATATTTGAGACAATAATTAACCAAGCTCTAGTCCATCACCTTACAGATGCTAAACTTCTGACTGACCAACAATATGGATTTAGACAAGCCCGTTCAGCAGCAGACATCTTAACTGTAATCTCTGAATGTATATACCAGTCACTGGACAAAGTGGGGAAGGGTAGAGCGGTAGCTTTAGATATATCTAAGGCTTTTGACAGGGTATGTCATGAAGGTCTTCTCAGGAAAATCAGATCATATGGTATCACTGGAAGAATACATGAAATAATTAAATCCTTCTTAGATTAGAGAAAAATCCAGATTGTCCTTGATGGTCGTACATCTAAACAATACGATATAAATGCGGGAGTGCCTCAGGGGTCTATCCTGGGACCTCTGTTATTCCTAATATTCATAAATGACCTCCCTGACAAAATTGCCTGTCAGATGGGCATATATGCTGACGACACCACACTCTATAACAGACACGACAGGAAAACAAATGAACACATATCTAAAGAAATGGCAGAAGTACTAGATGATGACCTCCGATCTGTAGTGGAATGGGGACATAAATGGATGGTTACATTCAATGCTGCCAAGACTAAACTTGTTTCTTTCAATAATTACAAGAAGCCTTCTCTACCACCAATAGCAATGGCCAATGACTCTTTATCTGAAAGTACATCCTTTAAACTCCTCGGTCTAACGCTCTCAGGAAACATAGGTTGGAACAATTACATCGAGAGTATCGCCAAGACCGCTGCGAAGAAGGTAGATTCTCTCTATTGTACTAGAAAGATACTAACGCCTGAAAGTATCCGATACTTCTATAAGGCCACCATTCGCTCATGTACGGAGTATTGTTGCCATATTTGGGCTGGTACATCTACCACTAGTCTCTCGCTCCTAGACAAGGTTCAAAAGAGAGTCGCCAATCTGATAGGTCCTGAACTGTCATCTAAACTTCAGCCCCTGTCCCATCGACGAAATGTTGCATCCCTCTGCCTTTTCTACAAGTACTTTAACGGTGAATGCTCTGCGGAACTGCAAGCACTTGTGCCTCCTCGACGTAGACACCCCGACAAACCCGACAAGCAGCTAAATACCACCCCTTCACAGTAGAGATCCCTAGATGTAAGAGAGTGTTCTACTCCAGTAGTTTCTTCCCCGGGACAGCTGGACTTTGGAATTCCCTGCCGGATCCCTGCTACCCCAACTGTACTGACATGCAGAAGTTCAAGTGCAATGTGAACCGACATCTTGCTGCCCAACTCCCTACACAGTACCCCTGATGCCTATGTCCCTGATAGTAGCCCCCTACAACAAAGTGGCAATATGCCTTGTTTGGGGTGAAAAAAAAATGGAATCATGGAAAGTAAAATCAGACTTTGGGAAAATACGTCATTCTTCAGGGAAACACAGATACATTTTATCGGTAATAATAAATATATGTAACAGTTTTCGCGTAGTAGTATTTTGGTTTATTATTTATTTTTATGAATGGTGAGTTGTATTCTATGAGTGTGAGGAAATGCAATTAAATAAATCGTCTGTTGAACGCAGTAAGTGTGTGAACGGTAACGGTGTTTATATATATATATATATTTTAAAAAACTGATGACATATAATAATAGAATATGTATCGAGACACAGGAATGGGTATGTTTGATCTGGCAGAACAGTGGTTCATTAAAATTGTGGGGTCTGCGTTCGTGCCTGGTTCACAAAGTATGGAAATAAAAAATTTCAAAATTAAATAAAAACGTTTACAAGTGTTTTTTTATATAGATGTACATAATAATACTTTGATAAGTATATTTTAACTTAAATATGGATTGTATAATAAAATTGTGGGGTCTGCGTTCGCGCCTGGCCTCCATAGAATGGAAATGGGCACAAACTTCAATAAAGACTTTTCATATCTATCTGCGTAAGTATACTTTGATAATTATGTTTAAGGTTGAAGAAATATGGTATAATAAAATCATGGGGTATTCGTTCGCGTCTGACCTCCATAGAATGGAAATATGTCACAAAGTTTAACAAGTTTTTTTTAATATAGATCCACAGAATATTGTGATAAGTGTTTTAGTGTGAACAGGTATGGTATAATAAATTAAGGGATTTATCTATTTTATTTTTGCTTTCATCATATTTTGCTTTGGTTTTGATACCCCCAAATTTGAAGCTATCTCTTTACAACCCTTCCTTTTCATAACCTATGATACTTTCATAAATCAGAATCCATTTTCTGTAGGCTGTTTTTGAACCCAGTCAACGACGGGTACTCTAGTATATATATATATATATATATATATATATATATATATATATATATATATATATATATATATATATATATATATATATGACAGGTATGATAGCTAGGTTTTTAGCAAATATGGCCATCCATAAATCGTAAGTATTTTAATATATCTATGGACACGTTGTATTGCAGTAATGTTTCGGTATATATTATTTATTAATTTGTTATGTTTTCGTAGTTGGTAAAAAGAAATGTATATAGTTTAAATCGTTAGTTTAATGCCGCAAATGTATGTATGATAATGATGCAATAATAGTATAATGAAATCTGAAGATTTATGTTTATTGCAAGTATTGGCATTCGTAGATCCGAGTAAAAGTGGCGCCGTATAAATAGTGAAACTTCTTTTGGTGGTGACAGGAGGATTTAGTAAATAGAAGGTAAAATTTTTTGCTACAGTTATTATGGGAATACGTACTTGAGAAAGGCATTTGTCTATGAATAAATGTAATAATTTTTTTAATAAGGGATGAAATGTACGGGAAAAAATTGTTGTATATGCTGAATTTGAAAGATTTGTTTCGGAAGTGTTCTTGCTAGCTAGCTAGCTAGATAGATAGATAGATAGATTGATAGATAGATAGATAGATAGATAGATAGATAGATAGATAGATAGATAGATAGATATGTAGATAGATAAATAAATAGATAGATAGATAGATATCAAGGTATCTATCTATATAGATAGATAGATAGATAGATAGATAGATAGATATCAAGGTATCTATATAGATAGATAGATAGATAGATAGATAGATAGATAGATAGATAGATAGATATCAAGGTATCTAGATAGATTGATAGATAGATAGATAGATAGATAGATAGATATCAAGGTATCTATATAGATAGATGGATAGATAGATAGATAGATAGATAGATATCAAGGTATCTATCTACCTATCTATCTATCTATATATATATATATATATATATATATATATAGGTAGATAGATAGATAGATAGATAGATAGATAGATATCAAGGTATCTATGTAGATAGATAGATCGATCGATAGATAGATAGATATTATAAAAAAATAAAGAATAGAATATATATATATATGTATGTATAAAATTTTGATACGAAAGTATATATATATATATATATATATATATATATATATATATATATATATATATATATATATATATATATATATATATATAAATGTTTATACCTCTATTTCTGATTTGTTGACGTAAAGGAATAAATATATGTTTTCAAAAATCTACTTTTTTTTCTAAAAGAACAGAATTTCTTTTGGCCTTCTTCAGTATATATATATTTCATATATAAATTCTGCTGGTCTTAAACGCTGAATGATCGATATGGTCAATTGATATTTGTTGCCCCATAGCACATTCAAAATATCAACTGTACTCAGATAAGATTTTAAGAAATGTCAATAACATATTTGACAAAGGCGAGACATTTTGATACCGGAATTAGACAGAAAATCTCAGAAACACATTACACTCAGTCGTGAAAAAAAAAAGAAAAAAAAGAAAGATAATATCCTCACCTTCGCTTGAATAAAAAAAATTTTTTTCCTTTTTAAAAGATATGTATTTTATGAGGCATAACAATTTTAACTTCCGGTTTTATGAATTGTCAAACCGGATGTTACTTCCTTGTGTAAAATTATTAGACCAAAACACGAGCTTAAAGTTTATCGGTAAAATATGTTATGGTCAAATTCTTATCTTCAATGCGTATTTCGAGGTAATGTATTTTGTGCTTTAAGACATCTTAATTCATGCGTCTCTTTTTTATTTAAAGAAAGGGGAGATTTTAAAGCGTTAATAGTACAGTTTTATGATTATTCGAGTTGGTTAACTTTGAAGTCGATTAGCAACTTATAAGTTTCAATGAACAACTGGTGGCAGGATATACATACACTCTATTATTCTGTAAAGTGTGTGTCTACATGAATAGATCTATATTTGCGTGTAGATACTAAACGAGCATATATAATTTATATGGTTATGCATTAGATGTCAAAATATAAGGAAAAGAAGAAAAGTATTTGTGGCGTGGTACCTGGCCTTGGTAGGGTCCATTGTTGACCATCTTTGAGTATAACCAAGAACCACAACAACATTTAATATAAAGTGGGTTATACAATTATCTTTTAAAGAAAGAATTCTCATCATATCGTATGAATCCGAAGGTTATATTGTTGGCATTAGTTTCCTCGATATTTTTCTAGTCAGAATTTATTCTACAAAGACATAGGGGATTACTGAAGGGACCACGTGAAAGTTGCCACCATTGTGGAACGAATTGGATTCGAGCTAGGAATATCCATGCCGTCATGCTGTCGTTAACCACCAGACCACCACCACCTCTCTGCGAACAGAAATAAGATTAAGTATATATATGTGTGTGTGTGTGTGTGTGTGTGTGTGTGTGTGTGTGTGTGTATAAAACAAAACTACGTATAAAATACGTTTATAATGCCAAATTACAACGCAATATAATGAAAATAGACAAATATTTATTTGTTTAAAATAATTATTTCGACGATAGACGTCATCATCAGAATTGTATACAATTTTACACATACATGATGCTAAATAATTGAAGAAAAGAACAGTTAGTAAAGAGTTCGCGTGTTGGTCTGTCTGCGGTGTTATTTAGAAATGCCGGAAGAAAACACTTGGCGCACGAGATATGAAAGTCAGGGTTGTGTTTTCCGTAATAAAAGCGTTGTTTGGATTTTAGAATAAAATATGTATAAAATTCTGAGGATGATGTTTATCGCCGAAATATTAATTTTAAACGAATAAATATTTGTTTATTTTCATAATATTGCGTCGTAATTTGGTTTATAAACAGTATTTTATATGTATTTTATTTTAAAATGCAAACAACGCTTCTATCACGAAAAACACACACACACACACATATATATATATATGTGTGTATGTATGTATGCATGTAAGTATGTATGTTCGTTTTTTGTGTATGTCTACAAAAGGCTTTTTTCCGAGGCCTTCTCGGGGTGAGAGGTTGCTCATTCTTAAAACTTTTTATATCACGTGTAAATGATAATATCTATGACTTAACAACAGTGGTCGCGTGTGTATTTAATTTGCCCAACTTTTACCAGCTCGTCGCGTCCTCGAAAAGCGAATGATAGGGCACGGGGAAATAGTAACTGGCTTGCAGCGCAAAACTAGGTCAAATATCACTTCTTCGCACCTGTATATTTCAGTTTATAAACCTTAACTGAACACACTTGTCAATCCTTCTCCTTCGTGGCCAAGATGGTTAGGTGGCTGGTTTTTCCCCCCTTTCGTTTCCACCTTTGCTAATTGATTGATAAAATCAAATTGTTATAGTAACGGATGATCAAAACAATTAGAATATTTCTCCATCTCTCCTGAAAACTAGCATAGTCTAATAATCTCTACTAATCTCGACATGCATTTGATTATGGAAATAAGACTTATAACAGTTGTAGGTCTGTAGTATGCGCATTACGACAAGAAAATATGAATGGATTAATGATAGGTTAAGCCTCTGCCTTTCATTCGCTTCTTATTCTGCTTCGATCATTTGTTTTCTTTCATTTTCATCCATTTCTTTTTCTCTTTCAATACAATGTTCACAAAGTAGAAAGAATCTCTCTCTCTCTCTCTCTCTCACACACACACACACACACACACATTCACTCACTCATTCACTCTCTCTCTCACTCTCTCTCTCTCTCTCTCTTACACACACACACACACACACACATTCACTCACTCATTCACTCTCTCTCTCACTCTCTCTCTCTCTCTCTCACACACACACACACACACACACACATTCACTCACTCATTCACTCTCTCTCTCTCACTCTCTCTCTCTCTCTCTCTCACACACACACACACACACATTCACTCACTCATTCACTCTCTCTCTCTCACACTCTCTCTCTCTCTCACACACACACACATAAGTTGCTTTAGTAAAATATGTTTTTCCATTATATTTCACTCTTTATGTATGCCAATCCTTTTTATATTATTTTAATTGGAATGAGTATTATTTATTAATCTATTTATTTGCGCATGTGTGTGTGTGTGTGTGTGTGTGTGTGTGTGTGTGTGTGTGTGTGTGTGTGTGTGTGTGTGTGTGTGTGTGTGTGTGAACGTCAGTGTTTGTTTATTTTTTATAACAATCGATATGTTAAAAGACACTCAAATTTAAGGTTAAATTTTTCATAGAATAAAAAACGGCATCGAAATTTTTTTTTTTTAATTTTTTAATTCTATCGGTTCGGTGGATTTCTTAACTATCAATCTAATCAGATATTTTTGCCCAAAATCTGTCTGCCATGAAAAATAAACAACTGTTCTTGATTTTACCCTTTGAAAAAGATTTGGGCGATTTTGTGGTTTTGTTATTGCATTTTTATTAGTTTATATTGCAATTACATTTGAATGCAACATAGGTGAAAGAAATTTAAATTTAAAAAAATATATAATAATTCCGAGTCGAGCAAAAGCGCTACTTAAGAGAATACCTGAGTTAAAAAAGACGAGATTGATAAATATATTCTAAAGTAGAAAATCGATCGTGTTTGAATTTCTTAAATCCTTATTGTTAAGTGCAAACTCCGGAAGGATATTTAGTTAAATTATAAAGCAAAACCTTTGTGGTAATCTGCTTCAATTTGTTATGTAAATGTGGAAGGAGAATATATTATTGTCTTAGGAGATTCAAACGTCTCTACATGTAGATACTTTATATATATATATATATATATATATATATATATATATATATATATACTAGCAAAAGTACCAGCCTACAGAAAATGGACTCTGATTTATGAAAGTATGATAGGTTATGAAAAGGAAGGGTTGTAAAGAGATAGCTTCGAATTCGGGGGTATCAAAACCAAAGCAAAATATGATGAAAGTAAAAATAAAATAGATAAACCCCATAATTTATTATATCATACCTGTTCACACTGAAACACTTATCACAATAGTCTGTGGATCTATATTAAAAAAAAATTGTTAAACTTTGTGACATATTTCCATTCTATGGATGTCAGACGCGAACGAACACCCCATAATTTTATTATACCATATTTCTTCAAACTGAAACATAATTATCAAAGTATACTTACGCAGATAGATATAAAAAGTCTTTATTAAAGTTTGTGTCTGCTTCCATTCTATGGACGCCAGGCGCGAACACAGACACCACAATTCTATTATACCATCCCTATTTAAGTTAAAACATACTTATCAAAGTATTGTTATGTACATCTATATCAAAAACACTTTTAAACGTTTGTTTTTGGGGGGTTTTTTAATTTTTTATTTCCATACTTTGTGGACCAGGCACGTACGCAGACCGTACAATTTTAATGAATCATCATTATGCTAGATCAAACATACCCATTCCTGTGTCTCGATACATCTTCTATCATTATATATTTTCTATAATAGTCAACCATATAGGAGCCTATTCATGACACACAGTTCAGCTTTATATTATAGACACACACACACACACACACACACACACACACATATATATATATATATATATATATATATATATATATATATATATATATATATATATATATCTTTTTTCAGAATCAACTCTTCCAACTTTGTCCTCTTGGCAGCCAAATGTCCGCCCAAAAACCGATTAAAAAGCTTGCGCGATGTCTCAATACACTTTATGTAAAATTTCAAATGTTTAAACCAAAAAGTGGCTGAGTAATTTGGTAGAGACCGCAGAGGTCAAATTTTTTTTAAACTTTGACTCCAATTTTGACCCCTTAACATTTATTAATTAAAAAGTTTGATCCATGTCCAAGAAACCTACATCTAAAATTTCAAGTGTTTAGGCTCAAAATTGGCGGATGAGATTGGTTGAGTTTTCAAAGGTCAAATCGATCGTTGACCTTTGGCCCCTTAACAACCAAATATCTGCCCAAAAACCAATTAAAAAGATTTTCCCAAATCTCAATATGTCAAATCTAGAGTCTGTAGACCGAAAATTGACAGAGTAGTTTGGTAGGGAAATGTACACACACAGACACACAGAGAAACAATTTCACTTATATATATATATATATATATATATATATATATACATATATATATATACATATATATATACATATATATATATATATATATATATATATATATATATATATATATATATATATATATATATATATATATATATATATAGTTTTTCTTATGCTGGTGAAGTATATGTGATATAAATGTCCGATATAGTAGAAAACGCCGGTCGAGCGTGTATTTGTTAAGTAATTCCATTGGTCTTTAAAACGTTAAGTTTTTGAATTTTGCATTCCATCTCAATAGTGCATAGTATAAACAGAAGACTTTCAATTACTTTATATATATATACATATATATATATATATATACATATATATATATATATATACATATATATACATATATATATATATATATATATATATATATATATATATATATATATATATAGCTACCCAACTTTCGCTCCATCATCTAGCATATTTGAATCGATCTGTTACGCCTACCATTGGAAAAGGGAATTTTTCCGAAATTAATAATGGAATTTGTCGCAGACATAACAAGTAAGACATTTTACCAATACAACTGAATAAATATATGTATATATAAAATATATGTATGTATTATTGATTTGAAAATCGCCACTTGTTCTCGTCTTCTCTTACCTACAACGACTATATTTCATTCCTCGCATTGTGACAGCCTTCTAAATCTCTACTACATATATATATATATATATATATATATATATATATATATATATATATATATATATATATATATGAGACAGAGAAAGAGAGAGAGAAAGTCAAGAAGTATTGAGTAAAACAAATATAAAAATAAAAATAAAGAATGTAGTTTACGGAAAAAAAAACTAAATTTAACCAATCGCAGGTTTAGTATCTATATAATCCGACGTCCAAAATGTTTACAATTACAAAATACAATTCAACTATATAACAATAAAAATCCTTAATTAATTGTGTTCAATACAAACTTAGCACTTGTACTAGCCGACTTCTCAAAAGTCTATACTTATAAAAGAGAATTCAGCAACATAAGGATAAAAAGAAAACCTTAACTAAAAAATTTTTTTTTAATTAAAAAAGTGGGATCCTCAGCTGCCGACCATGTAGCTGTTTCGGAGATTTAAAAACAGGACAGCTGAGTTAAACTTATTTTATATAAAAATTTCCTCATAAGTATTAGATCAATAGTGTATTTAATTTAATATCATTTGAAACCTTAGTTCATTCGGGAACAATCTATATATATATAAAAATGGAACATCTGGTTTATTCAAAATCGATAAACTAGAAATTTACAATCCTGTTTTCTGTGAAATTTTATGACAGTGAATCTTATCATCTAACTGTGTTTTTAAATATTAAAAACTAAATATTACCTTATAAAAAAAATACTTTTATTCGTCGGAGAAAAAATGACGAAAAATAACGATTCTGACTATGACACACTTTTTTTTAAATCGTTAAAATAGTAACACAGAAATTAATATTAAATAAGATTTTGACTTTAACACACTTTCGTTTTTTAATCGTTAAAATAGTAACTCAGAAATTAATATAAAATAAAATAAAAATATTTTTTGTAATGCGGAACTATTTTCGCAATTTTATTTCCGGTAGAAATGAGCGGTCCACGAACTGATGACTTCCGAATTAGAATATTTCGTTATCTGTTTAATCGATAAGTAAAAAAAAACATTCCCTATTTTTTTTTTTAATTTAAATTCATTGTGGCGGTTCTTACGATAAAATTATACCATTTTGAAATGACGAAATATAACGATTCTGACTACACGTGCATATAAAAGAACAACTTTTTTTTAACAATCGTTTGTTTTTGTTTTTTTTTTCGATACAACTTATTTTAACAAACTTCATAGTACACTTTTTTTCCGAGATGTTTTTATGAATGCTTTTCCTTTATTAAAACCGTCGTACACATTAGCGTTGTGCTTTAAACTAACAATTGTTGTTACATTTGAGAAAT
>NC_136499.1:42356975-42364475 GCF_053919585.1 Euprymna scolopes
GAGGTAGCAAATTATAGACTTATGAGGCTTATATCCTCCTTAAAGATCATAAACCAAATTTTATTAATAAACCAACTACTAGATCATTAACCCAACTAGACCTGAAATAGGAAAAATTAGCGAAAGAATTAAATCTGCGTATAAATTAAATCTCTGGGTAAACACTGCTGGGGCGATTAGTTTGTTTTCTAGTATTGAAAACAAACATAACTGTTCTTTTATCCAATATGACATAAAAAAGTATTACCCCTAAATTACAATCCATCTTTTCGAAGAGGTGATAGAGTTCACTCCAATTCTCTTTGACATAACTAAGACCGAGATTGATATTATTAGAAGATGTAGAAATTACTGTGTTAATTAGTAAAAATGAACAATGGACCAAAAACGGACAGGCAGGTTCTTTTCATGTGTCCATGGAATCCCTGGACTCGTCAAAAATGACTGACCTAGTGGGCCTGTACATCTTATATAATATTACTAAGAATATTGAAATGAACATCATAGGTTTCTACAGAGATGATGACCTTATAGTCGTAAAAGACTCTAACGGCCCAAAATGTGAAAATATTTAAAAAAAAAAAAAAAATCCTTGATATGAACTCTATATAAAACCGGTATATTTCCTAAATGTTACCTTCAATCTGAAAAAAGAATCATACGAACCATATAGAAAAGACAATACTAATCCATTATATGTTCATCCAATGTCCAACCACCCGAAATCGGTGATTAATAATATCCCGAAATCCCGAAGAATTAATGATAACTTATCTAACAAAGATTTTCATAAAAACTTTACAATAAATCCCTAAAAGATAGTGGATATAAACACTCAAATAGAGTATGCCTAGACCTTATCTAATAAAAATAACTCTAACAACAGGAAAAGGAAAATCATCTGGTTTACTTCTCCCTATAACTTCATGGCTAAAATAAACATAAGAAAAGATTTATTAATCTTATTAATGCACATTTTCGACCAGGGAACATCTTCCAAAAACACTCTCAAACTAAGTTATAGTTGTAGCGATAACCTTTAAAAATTTATCAAAAAAACACAACAGGAAAATATTAAATAGCAAAAAAGAGCCAAATGTATCTGAACTCAAAAATACTAGATCTTGTAATTGTTTAAACAAGCCTGAATGCCCACTTAAACGCAATTTCTTGATCAAATTTGGGGTATACAAAGTAACCATCACTACTGAAGAAAATCCCAATGTAACTAAATACTATATTGGCATGGCTGGTAACACCTTTAAATAGAGGTTTGCCGGTCATAAATGTTCTTTTAATAATCCAAAATACAAGAACAGAACGTCACTCACCACATACTATGGAAATTTAAAAGAGCAAAGCATAACACCAGTTGTTAAATGGGACAGTCTTAGGAAAACAAGCGCATGCAATCTTTCAACTCACTTTGCTACCTATGCTTGAGCGAAAAACTATTTATTTCCAGATTTAAGAGAAGAGACAAGCTCTTTAATAAAAAATATAAAAGCTATATTAATTACGGACACTATAAATCTAACATTCTTAGCCACTTTAATTTCCTTTCATAATTTTGTGCTATCTTTATCTTCATTCTTCATTTTGCACTACTATGAACTATATAATACGTCAAATTGTGTGTAGATTACTTGTAATTTAATACTGTGAATTTTATTGCATACCCTGCCTCTCTTCTCTACTAAAATGACCTGTAATTTAGCCTTCAAAACGTATACCTTTACAGATTCTTCGTTTAGAAATCTTACTATCTTTTATGCCCCCTTGTTTCTCTTACCTTTTTATCTTCCTTAGTTTTCCGTTTATTTTTTTAACTTTCCTAACCGTAAGTTTGTGTGCCACACCCTCTTACATTTATTACTCTTTAGTACTTCTCGAGCATTATTTCCTATTATATTTTTCTGCTTGTCACTAATATTAAATCTTTTAATTAAATTTTTAACTCTAACTTGCTAGTGAGTTTTAATTTAATTTAATTTTCATTTTGTATCTATATTATTTAATCTATAGATTTTTCTATAATTTACTTTTACTTTTATGATTGCACCATGTTTTTACTCTTACTTATTTGATAGATCTTAACTTCCACTTCACTTCCATTCTTATAACTGCATATTTTAATTTTATTTTTAATTTTTATCCTTTATTCTGTCATTCTAATCATTAATTGCTATTCTTATATTTTAGTTGCTTTTCTATTTTGTATTTACTTCCTAAATATTATTTATATTTATATTTATAAACTGTTGCGATGTCTCTGCTTTATACTATAGTTTATTTTCCAATAATTTCTTATTTTCTTTGTGTTATTATTTATATTATTAATTTTTTCCTTATTTTCTTTATTTCTTTATTTATACTTCGTCTTGTTATGATATATTGTATTTTCTGAAGAGTTTAGGTTATTTCTATACATCTTATTATAATTATTTTTATTTTTATTATTATTATTATTATTATTATTTACTTTTTATTCTATTATTTTATATATTTTTACATGTATTTATTTTATCTTTATTATATATTTCTTATCTTTTAATTTTTATTTTCATAATTGTTTTCTAGCCTTTCTACGGCTTTGCGGCATTATTACTTGTAACCATTACTGGAGATTTTAATTTTTATTTTTTTTATTTTATCATGGTAAATATGACTTGTAAATAAGAAAATATAACCTTATTATCCATGCAAAATGTTTTTTAAGGCCTTATCAAAATAGATACATTCTCATATATATATATATATATATATATATATATATATATATATATATGAGAACAGATAATTAATAAAACATGCCAAAAAACACTTTAAAAAGAGTTAAAAACATATTTTATTTTCAAAAAGGAAACACAAATTAAGTGGATTGTCCTTAATCCGCAGAGTGTCGAAATATATATATATATATATATATATATATATATATATATATATATATATATATATATATATATATATATATATATACTGTATAAGCAAAATCAAGACGTCAAAAAATGTGTTGATAGCAACAGGAGGTGTATTTCATTTTACGTTACAATTGTTTCCATGCCAGATCGACAATTTCAAACATTAAAGCGTTTGAAAATTTTTTCAAAAACCAGCATTTCTTTAGACATTATGAATAAAAACACTTTTGACAATAGAACATTGTTTAAAGGAAAAGAAAAAAAGAAAAATTCCCTTAACGGAAAAAGAAACATGTGAAAAACATATACTCTGGAGGTAACCTCCGTGAAAAGCACATTTAAATGTTAATATATCACCTAATTTTCTTATCCTTATTTAAAAAGAGTCATAAGAAGTTTCCACAAAAAAATCTTAGTCATTTAAAAAAAGTTTTTTTTATATCCCATTTGTCGAATTCCTAAATTAGATTTCTCTATTTCTTTATTTCACATAATTAATTCAAAAAAGAATTTTTTTAGTTTTTATTTCTATATTTATTACATGGCCATAATAACCTTGCACTAACGTTACGGTTAATTTTAGTTTCGTATTAGCTTATTAGTGGCAATTTATTACTATCATAAATTGTAGTTTCATCTAATGCCTCAACCAGCAAATTCGAGCCTAGATACAATTATAATTTACTAATTTATTTCCATTCTCTGATTAGAAGGATGGCAAGAACAGCATTCTTTGAAACTCGGCAAGATAAGGACTTTGAATATTGTTTGCAAGAGTATTTTGTTGAATAATAAATTTAATTGTAAATGTTAATTTACAGTTTTATTTCCTTTTTCTTTATGTATATATATACATATATATATATATATATATATATATATATATATATATATAGTGGAAATGGTAATTAATAAAAACTGAAGAAAGTGCTCAATACTGTTGTAGAGCAAATATGCGTTTTATTTTTTGTTACCGTATCTTTCTGTTAAGTTACATTATTGTTTCAGCTACTCGGCCGTTTTCTTTTTTTTTTTTGCCGTCTGTAGCTTCCTCAGACTTTTACAGAAATGTTCGCTATTTTGGGATGAAAGAGTGAATGAGGTCAGGGGAAGGCGAGGAGGGCGGAAGAAAGAGAGGAAGGGAACAAGGGGGAGGTGGGAGAGGGCGCTTGGTATGTCAGTAATGTTTTAGTTTTGGGGTTTAAGGAACATGTGGGGGGTCTGGGAAGTTCATTTCTGGTGTGGCTGAGGGCGTAGGGATACATGGATGGGAAGGGGAATATGTGGGGGTGGGAGGAGGGGGTTACTTTAAAATTCGAGTCTTAATGTTAAAGTTTTTATGCGTCTCGTTGGTGAGATGATTTCTTGGTAAGTATGTCTTGACCTGTTGGCTGTTCTCTTATGTTTGGAGGCGGGGGTGGGGCTATGATTCGGTTTATTTATTTTTAGTTTTTATTTTGTTGTTAATTGTTTGGAGAGGGTTAGCTAGCGGTCGCGGAGATGGGTACACACATGCGCACGTACACACATATATACTTAAAAGAAACGGTTACATGTACACATACATCCCCGTCCTGGCGTGCAAATATATGCCCATATGTGCGCCCGCATGCATAGACACCCGCATTGCTCTCGCTTATGTCAAATTTTCTTTAAGGTGCTAAAATTTGGGTACGCGTGTGTAGGCATGGATGTAGGCATGATGGATCCCACCCCTACATATTCCCCTTCCCATCCATGTATCCCTATGCCCTCAGCCACACCAGAAATGAACTTCCCAGACCCTCCCCCACAAGTTCATTAAACCCCAAAACTAAAATATTACTGACATACCAAGCGCCCCCTCCCACCTTCCCCTTTGTTCCCTTCCTCTCTTTCTTCCGCCCACCTCACACCCCCTGACCTCATTCACTCTTTCACTCTTTCATCCCAAAATAGCGAACATTTCTGTAAAAGTCTGTGGAAGCTACAGACGGCCAAAAAAACGGCCGAGTAGCTGAAACAATAATGTAACTTAACAGAACGATACGGTAATAAAAATAAAATGTATATATATATATATATATATATATATATATATATGTATGTATGTGTGTGTGTGTGTGTGTGTGTGTGTGTGTGTGTGTGTGTGTGCGCGCTAAATTAAATATCTCTTTCTGTGCAAACATCCGTGGATTACATCTAATTGTTTGTTTAATAATAATTAATATAATGTGTTTAAATATATACATATACATATATATATCATATATAATATATATATATATATATATATATATATATATTCAAACAAATTATATTAATCATTATTAAACAAATGATTAGATGTAATCCACGAATGTTTGCACAGAAAGAGATATATAATTTGCGCGCACTAGAGCAGATTGGGAAGAAAATAGTGAAAACGAAACGTATAATATAAGGAAAGATAAAAGATGCAAGGGAGGTAATCCTAGATATAAAAAATTGTTCCATGAGAGTGATCCCCCTTTAAACAGAAGGATCGAGTAATAATACGAATTCAAATACCAAGCAAAATAGGAATGTTCAAATAAACACGCATAAATGTAGAAATAAAATTATATAAAATTATATGATAATTGGAAAAAACAAATAGAAAAAAGGGGAAATTAAAAAAAAATAATAATTAATTAATAAAAAATAAATAAAAAATAAAAATACGAAACTACGGGTTAAAACGGAAAACTATCTTCAAATAACACCAAAACATGAAAGAAGTGAGGAGGCATGGCTTTGGAAATCTTTTTACCCGAATACGATGTTCAGCATGTTAAAAATATACCTTTTGTTGTAAAAATCTAATGAATAAACATCTGAAGAAGTTGGTAGGGACATGATATTTTTATGGATACATAAATCATAAAATTGCCTACCCACTAATGAAACAGCTGTAACGGAAAAAATCCAGGAAATAAACGAAGGTTATAAAAAGAAATCGTGAGTCTTTGAATTTTCAGCAAAATTTTACACTATATATATATATATATATATATATATATATAATCCTCTGCAGTTTACATCCCGTTTCTCTGTGAGTCTTGTTCGGCGACGCTCATTCAACAACAAAATCCGTCGGATTATATCGAGTGTATGAAAGTCATTAACTGAAACGACCAAAAAATCTACCTCCCCTAATAAATTCATAAGTTTTATAATTTTGTAATGTTTACTTTTCTTTTTTTACTGTCTTTTTATGATTTTTAGGCATTTTTTTACATTAGGTCCATCTACTCATTTTTTTTTTTAATTGATGACTTTTAAAGGTTTCTGGGTATGCTGATTACGAAAATCTTGATTAGATTTTGCGGAGACAAATAATTTTCTACATATAAATACGCGCGGGTGATAAACAAATCTCCTTCTCTGCGACCGACGTGTTTTTGTGTCCGTATGTTCATCATCTACCTAAATTTCACTATGTAGCTGTAATTGTTAATAGCGGAAATACATAGAAAAACAGAAAAAAGATCAATGCATTTTATTTTGTGTATTAAAGACCCGGTGTATTTTGTCGGCATAATCTAAGAAAAAGGAACGCAGCAATGTACTCATAGGGGAAAATAGGTATCATTGCGATGCCATATTTTAATAGTAGGTTAGTGTTTATGATGTGGATACTGTTAATCCCGAATATAAGAATAGTCAGAGCTTGGCCAATCACAATGGCCGGAATAAGGCCAAGGAGACTATATTATTTGTGAATCGAAAAATAGAAAGAGTATGCTATATGTGTGTCTGTGATAACCAGTTAATGGCGGTGCAAGCACAATATCATTGAAAATATAGAATTTGTTCCGGCGTCAACTGGTAGCGGTGAGAGCGCTGAAAATAGAGAGAGAAAATAGGAAAAATGGCGATTATGATGGTGTTGTTCATCGCATGTAAAGTAGCATTTTATTATCACGAGTGAATGTGGCAGAAATGGTGGTCGTAAGCTACATAAGATAGTGGCTATCAGGGTAGATGTATTGAATTTGTATGTGGCATCTCTTGTTTTAGGTTCAGAGGTGAATTTCTGCAATCAAAATATTATATATGAAGATGGATATATATATATATATATATATATATATATATATATATATATATATATATATATATATGCAGGATGACCAAAGAAAACGGGCCCAACTCTAATTAGGCCCCGTTTCTTAGTGTTTTGTCCGAATGAAATGAAACTTTGGTCATAACTAGTTTATTATATTCAAAACATCACATCAAAATACTAGGGTCTTTGGCCTTTTTTTCTCCGTTGGCGGTAAAATGCTCAGAAAAACAATTGAATGTCCTCTATTTTTTTTTGTCGCCCTATATATATATATATATATATATATATATATATATATATATATATATATATATATATATATATATATATAAAAGGAACTTTGCGTGTGCGTGCAAGCGTGTGTGAGATTATGGTCTATGGACTCAGAAATGGCTGGACCGATATTTTTTGATTTCCCATGAAGATACTTGTTGTGTCTGGGAGTGTTCTAACATAGGTTTAGTAGCAGAATGTTTTGCTAAGTATCGAAAAATTGATAATTGAAAC
>NC_136499.1:42369475-42394475 GCF_053919585.1 Euprymna scolopes
TATATACAGTTGTGCCCGATATTATTCATACCCCCCCCCTTGAAAATTGAGTTTATTAGGTGTAACTTTGTTAGAATTTATTGTTTACGTCCATATTGATACATATTCTTAATAAACCTCTTCTGATCATTTTCGTCATCTTAAAATCTCGGGATACTTGTAATAAAAGAAATATACAGCTATTTATAAAATCTGCAATGTTCAAAATTAATCATACCCCCTTATTTTTTCAGTATTAATCGAGTTTCTGACTGTTTGTTTCCTGTTTGATTCTTATTTTGAATGCTTTTATACAACCTTTGATTAATTTCATTTCGTTTTTTTGCATTTTATCAGAAATTAAAATGATATCAACTGAAAACCAATAAAAGAATAAAAATTATTAGAATGAGGAAGAAAAAAGAGCTTAGTAATGATCTTAGGACTAAAATTGCGAATTCACATAAGGATGGTTTAGGTTAAAAGTCAATTTCCAAGAAATTTGAGGTCCCTACAGCAACAGTACAGAGCATCATCAAAAAATTCCAGAGCCACCACACAACAAACAACTTGATTGGTAGAGGAAGGAAAAGGAAACTGTCTGCTAGAGCCACCAGGAATATTGTAAGAAGTGTTAATGCAAATCCAACCACCACTACTAAGGACATTTTAGAAAATCTGGAGTCTTCTGGCATAAAAATATCAAGGCAAACATTGCAAAGGACTCTGCATGAAAATGGTCTGAAAGGAAGAAGACCAAGAAGGACTCCATTGCACACCGGAAAACACCTTGCAGCACGTCTAAAGTTTACTAGGAACCATGTGAATTCTCCAGAGTCCGTTTTCTCAAGTATTTTGTGGACTCACGAAACAAAAATTGAATTGTTTGGCCATATGGATGCTTCTTACGTTTGGAGGAAGAAAGGAGAAGCTTACAACCCAAAGAACACCATACCCACGGTGAAACATGGTGGTGGTAGCCTAATGTTTTGGGGCTCCTTTTCGGCTAGTGGTCCAGGTAGTTTGGTCAAGATAGATGGAACCATGAAGAAGGAGCAATATTTGGAGATACTCCAGAAAAAACATTAGACAGGATGCGGAGAAGCTCCATTTAGGACCAAACTGGGTCCTTCAACAGGATAATGATCCAAAACATACTGCCAAAATAGTCAAGAAATGGTTTGAGGATAATCAAATTAATGTTTTGGAATGGCCTAGCCAGAGTCCCGACCTGAACCCTATCGAAAACCTCTGGCACATATTGAAAACTGAGGTTAAAAAGCGGAAACCTAGAAATTTGAGGGATTTGGAGAACTACTGCATTGAAGAATGGTCAAAAATCAGTGTTGATGCTTGTAAAAACCTTGTTGATAAATATCCAAAACGGTTACAGGCAGTTATTAAGAATAAAGGGCATGCTATTGACTATTAGTAAGAGAGGTATGAATAATTTTGAACTAGTGCCATTATTGTTTTTCTTTGTATAATGTTTCAAACTTGCATAATTTATTTATTTGTTGAGTTTAAATTAAATGCTTATGCTTGATTTATTGTTTGAAATCCCTTTAATATTGTCTACCTTCTGTTTTGAGCAATAATCTTATAGAAATCTCAAAGATCCGAGGGGTATGAATAATATCGGGCACAAGTGTATATATATATATATATATTTCCTGACAATATTTTTATGTTTTTTCTAAACATTCAAAATTCAGGATGCCTTTATGAATAAAATATGAAGAAAGTTTCAACACGAAGAATTAATAATAAGAAAGGAAAAAAACAAACGCAACTATTATTTTTCATTAAAAGAAATTGTTGAGGCGTTTAACATGTAAAAAAAAAAGAAAGAAAAATGCAAAAGCACCAGTTAGACTGTGAACAAAAAAGTTTATAGTAAAGGGAGGTAATTAATAATGAAAATACTTTCTGAACTGACTTATCTCCCTTGCACGTATCTTGAACGATCTCACTTGCTACTTTAAAGTTCTGTATTTGAAAATCGATCCACTCATCTGAGTAACTAGATAATCTAGTATTGTTCTGGCTCCTATAATATATATATATATATATATATATATATATATATATATATATATATATATATATATATATATATATATATATATATATATATATATATATATAAATTTTATTTTATAAACAATTTTTGTACTTTTTTACTTTAGGGTGGTATGTTGCCATCTCAATAAAGACAATTTATCTCAAATTATTTTTAGATTTTTTTCCTCCTATTAATTTCGGTACAATCGAAAAAGTGTAGTCGAAATATTTAATTCGAACTGGAATGAATACGTGACCAACAATAATATAGTTGGAACATGAGGCCGTTTTGGGGTTTTTTTTGGGGGGGAGGTTAGTTGTTTTTTGTGTTTTTATTCTTTTTATCATATAAAAGTACAGAAGGTACCCCCGCGGCACGCGGCGATGCGTAAAACGTCAGTAGTGCACATTTTAATAGTGACGTCATCATTTCGTGTGTTTGTGTTAATTTCTATGTATAAGCGTTCGTGTTATAATTATTAATGGAGTAACGTTTTTTTTTTTTTTGTTTGTTTTTTGTTTTTTTGCTATGGATAAAAAATAATATAAAACTTACCTTTTGTAAAACAAATATATTTTTATTAACGAACTATACAGACTAGAGTTAATAAAATAAAATTAATTTTGATGTCTTCTGTTGACACATGTATTTAAAAATAATGTTCTTAAAAAGCCTCCGTACATTTTTTAAAAAAGCCCCAGACATAAGGGCCACCCTCTATCAATTTAAATAATAAAATCAAACGAATATTTTAAGGTTGATTTTGGATTTACAATTTTTATTATCTCAATAGTCTTATATTCTTTTATATGAATATATTTTTTATTATTGGAAACCTGTTATTAAAAAAAAAAACCATTTAAACTTCATATCGCATAATATTTGAATTTAATATCATTTAAAGCTTTTTAAAAATAATTATTTTTTAGATTTTTTTTTTTTTGTAATTCGAATAATTATATTACCGAGAAAAAAAATTATCCAGAAAGTGTTGGGTTTTTGGGGTTTTTTTTAACATAATATTGAATTTATGTTCAATTTTATTTACAACTTTGAAGTAAGTGAAATAACAGGATTATATATATATATATATATATATATATATATATATATATATATATATATATATATATATATATATATATATATATATATATATATATATATATATATATATATATATATATATATATATATATATATATATATATATATATATATATATATATATATATATATATATATATATATATAAAAATTACTATTTTTTTAATTATTTGATCTTTCAGCTTTAAAAAGGTCGAAACTTTTATCAACCCACATTTATTTTGCTTAGTTGTTTTCGGACCATGAAATATAGGGGGGGGGGGTAGAACACCTAAAAAAATATATATTTCCGCTAATATATTTATCGAAGCCTACTTTTGATATGTAAGTTTATTTAATAATGATTGAATATTGAAAATTTCTGGAAAATATGATTATTTGATTTTTACTAGATTTTTAAAACATGGGTGTGTGAACGGCTTAAAAAACGTCATTACATAGGAACGTTGTTTTAAAGCGTCGATAATGTAAACACGATTTTTGTTTCGCATTTTCATTATTTTTGTATGCTGTAAAAAATTTTGTTTAAATATTAGCAGTTTATTTGAAGCTTTTTCTATTAAATGGTAAAAAAGTTAGGATGATAATATTAAATTTATTTTTTTTTTACAAAGGAATCACCACTTATCAAGGCCTGAAGCTCACTCGAGGATAAGGGTTAATGAGTGTAATGTAGTCGGTGAAACAACAGCATAGTGATTGGTTGTGGGTGGGTGAAATTTGATGATTTAAAGGAGCAGCTCAACAGGAACTTGTTAACATTGGACTTGTAGATGACCATGTTGTAGTCAGCTGGAAAGCAGGCCCATGGTATAGAGTTCCACAAGCAGGTAAATAAGCTTTGTTCATGGAATTTATGTTTAGAGTAAGTCACAGATAGAGAGTTCGAGAAATTGTTGATACTGGTTGTAGCTAGATGAGTGTTTGCTGTAAAAGCCTTTCAGGAATGGAGAGGGGGTCATTGAAGCTTAGTCAAGCACTTGTCATCAAAATAATGATAGAGTAGAAAATAATGATAGACTCGCAACGTCTCTTCCACAAGAAAGAAATTGCAGGGAAGAGAAAAGGATACCACTAGGACAATGACAACAGCATATTCTTTTCATTGTTTTTACTCTCAGGTAAATATCTGATACAGTTAGACACAATTAGTCAACCGAGGATCACATCACTTTACATAAAAACATATAAGATATCAATGGATATATACCTGAGAGTCAAAACGAAGAAAAGAATATGCTGTTGTTATAGCCCTAGATATCACCTACTAAATTTTGAACCCTGTCACAGCAGAAGAGGGTGATCCAAGCAGCTCCCCTCCCCACGCCCATATGTTGCACCAGTTGTGATATGCTAATTTCTTTCACTCTGTTTTAATTTTCTTATCATTTTGTTTTTGCTGGGGATGGGGCATTCTACCGGATGCCAGGCATTCTCCCATTAGTTTAGTTACTCCAACCGAGAGATCTTTTTAAGATTCTAATCGTCTCTTCTAAGTGCTATTGGTTGTATTTCTCTTGCACTTCGTTCACCGGGTATATTTGCCAGATAGTTTTGGAAATTCTTTTTCATTAGCCCAGTTGCTCCTATAATGACTTGAATGATGGATACCTTCTTAAGATTCCAGTTCCTTTCTTTTTTCTTTCCCTTAATGCCGTATCTTCTGTACAGACCAGTGCCTGTTTGTTTGCAGGTGCTTGTTTTACTTTACATGGTCTCACGTCAGTTTATGAGATCTTATATTTATGAAAAAAAAGACTGGTGAATGCTATTATATTTCAGTCAGCATCCGTCCTTTCTGAGATACTTTGTTTTTCTTATATCGAATAACACTCCTAATATCTAACACAAAGGACTCTGTTGTTACAGGACCCTTGTTTTTTATAAGGAAAAATTTGGTGAAAATATCACTCACACAACCTTATTTTAGTCCTCCTCATGTGCACACATGAACCGAAAAAATATTTTACTTTAGACATTGGCCATATAAAAGAAACCATGTTGGTCAGTGGATTGAAACAAACATTTTTGAACACCAATACTCAGGAACATGCTGCTCCATTCACTTTCAATGTTCAACTGGGTCAACTGAGATAGAACGTTCAGAGACAACCAGACCATATCTTCTGATAAACATTACTAACTGGAACAAAATCGGTCCTGACAAGATAATTCAAAAGTACCTTTAATTTAAAGGCTTGAAAATGGAGTTTTCAGATAAAAAACAATGATTTCAACTGATTTTTTTGTCAATTCTAGTAGGTTTCAATGATAGCTTCCAAATTATACAGTCGAAGTTACCTGAATATTACTGAATTATTAAAAAAAACAACTTTAATTGTGTAAGCAGGTGAAAAATTGCTGCCATCTTTTTTTAATTCGAATGGAAAATTACCTCCCTGTTGAACTCGCCTGTGTCTTACAATCACTTTCATCAAATTCTTTTCTTTTTTTTTCTTTAATAAATAATTTTCTACCTCATCAATTTTTGTAATTTTTTGATATAATCATCTTAAAAATACAAGGAATACGTAGATACGATTGTTTACATGTAAAATTCATTTTTTGCGATTTCCGAAAATCTCGTCCCAATTCTGTAGAAGCGCCTGACTTTCAAATAAAGTTACACATAGAAAACATATCCTCGAGTGGCCTCTGGGCCTTGATAAGTGGTGATTCCTTTGTAAAAAAAAATTTTAAGTCTTGAAAATGACTTTCAAATAAAGTTACACGTAGTAAACATGTCAACCATTTTATAATTTATTATTAATAGATAGGAAATGGTTGCTATTCTAAGCGTTTTGTCATATTTGGTGGAAACGGACAAAACCTTAGGAGACAAACCCTCAGTGGACATGTAACAGTCATAAATAAAGACTTATATTTTCTCATGAGGAGAAATGTTCCTGTTAGACTTTTGACCAAGGGAAAAGTTTAACAGGCCTGTGTAATCAGTGTGATGATGCATAAAAATGAAATGTAGCTGATGAGATGATGAGAAAATAAGATGATGAACTTGTAATGTGAGTCTTAAAGATGAACTTAGATCTGATGACCTCACAAGAAGATAAAATTTGGACAGTATAGGGAGATGTGTGCAGAAAAAAATGAGTCTTTATTGGTTTGGTCATGTTGAAAAAAAATGGATTACGGTTCTTGGCTTAGTAGTTGTAGAACAGTTAAAGTGGCAGGGTCAGTTGACAAGGAAAGTTTGGACTTGAGAGTCTGGAAGTGAGGCTTGCTCCAAACTGATACGTCTTAAGATGCTTCTGACTCTTATACGGGTAGGATATTGCACCAAAAGTCAGGTACTTTCTGGTGCAATAGAATATGTAGCAGTTATAAATAAGGACTTATTTGTATTATTATTCATTGGACTACTGTTCTCATCTGAGAACAGTAGTCCAATGAATAATAATACATATAACCAATCCTCATCTCAAAAATTCAGAAACGTAAGGACTTATTTTACTCATATGGAGAAATGTCCCTGCTAGGTGATTTGGTTACACACTGATCAATCAGCTTACAAGGCATATTGGTTTCATTTGTTCTTTGCAGAATTGCTTCAGCACCTTTGGGAATCGTGATCGGTCAGGAGAGAAAGTACTAAACGTACTAGACACTCAAACATTGACTATCTTCGCCTGAAGCGTAAATAACATTTTATCTTTTATGTTCTTCACTTGGACACTTTCTTACGTTGTTTGTCATTAAAAAAGGTTTTGTTTTTCCTTTCATGCGACATTTATTGCTATGTATGCTATGTATATAGAAATGTGGAGAGAATTGATAGTTCATAAACAAATTCACTATCAACATTTAAAGGGAGATAACTCAGTTGAACCTATTTCAAATTATAAATAAATGTTGAATCTGAACATATCGGTTAATTCACCAAAAAAATTTAAGAGTTTCACTGCCTTCTTCGCCCAAATTCATGTGAAATCTGCTGGAATTAATTTTTGTGTTCTTGCGTATGTGTACAGTAAACAGGCTAAGAATGCTACAAATTTCGTTATAAATACAGAAGCAGAGGATGATCAAAACAGTTAGTAATGTTTCCGTCTGTTCCATTGTTGGATGTAAAATAATTTACCATAATTTACTGAGATGATCCACACCAAAAGATGAATTGCTTTTCAAGGAAATTGTACTTTACACAAGTAACAATGAATTAGATTCACAATATTGAAATTTTCTTTTAATGACTTTTTATCTTTCTGCAAATACTTTTTTTTTTATCCAGGCTTATAAATTTATATTGAAATTCTCTCTTCAAATATGTTACTGTTTATATTGATGTATTTGTGAATCTATCTTTAAACAAATAATCGATGCCTCCGTTCAGTCTCCAAAAACAAAGGATACACCTGTAGGGGCAATTGCACGTAATTGTGAGGCAAGGGTTGTGCCATCTTCAGCAACACTTCTCCTGAATCAGTACTGCTTGAGTCCAGTGGCAAGGAGAAGTCTAGGACGACTGGAAACAATGTAGAGATAAGTTGAGAGCACCTGGAAGTCCCAAATGATCACCCATCTTGTACTGGCCAGGTTCATCGTTGCTTAACTTCGGTGATCTGCCGGGAATCGGTGTCAAACCTGATTATAATGAACTGAAATCAATATAGAGTTAATTCTCTATTTTCAAGTGTTTTTATTAAATCAATACTGATGCATATCAGAATCCCTTTATTCATAACTAACAAAATATTCTGTTGTCCTAGCCCTAATTATTAAACAAAAGAGTGTTAATATGCCAAATTATGAGAAAACTACTGTGTTGAATAAACCTTTTAATATATATAAATGCCATTGTTTGTGTTGATTGCTATTATTAATGTTGTTCTTGAGAATTGTATTTTATTTTATTATAAAGGAATCTATGATCTTTAACATTCAAACATCATCGATAAGATTGTTCTTTATAAGTGCATCTAAATTTTATAAACAATGCTCGAGTTCTATACGCTTCTGATATTTATTTTTTTGATTTTTGTAGCTATTCAACGTGCAATCAAATCTTGTTAGGCGATAATTAACAAATTTTATGAAAACGTTTCATCTTTAAGAGATGAATAGATCACTGTGACCTGTTCAGTCAGTATTTGTAATATATATTATTAACTATTATTTGCTTAACTTTGATATCTTAATCAAAATGTTTCACAAAATCAGAATGGATTGTAATATAAAAGACGCTTTCTTTTCTCTCTCTCATACTCTCTCTCTCTCTCTCTCTCTCTTTCTCTCTCTCTCTCTCTCTCTCTCTCTTTCTCATGTAAAATAATCCGTTTGAAACATTATTTTACATATGGTTACATCTCTAAGATGCAGAGGTTTAATAACAGAAAAAAAATATAGCTCATCTTTTTTTTATTTTTTCGTTGACAGCATAATAGTAAAAAAGTATGGAAAATATTTGGTGTTATAACAGAATGAAAATTTATGTTTTACCTGAGCCGACAGTTTTAGTAAACGTGTCACATAAACTCAATTATTCCCTTTTTTATGGAAATCGCTCCAGAGAAGGCAGGAAGCTACTTGATGCAAAGTATTAACTAGAACGAAAGACGAGTATCATAAATACAGCAGATGTCTATTGGCCTTAGTCTTGAAAAGAGCAAGGCTGTATATCGGAGGAAAACAGTAAGCTGGGAGAGAGTTCCACAAGCTTGTAGTTCTTGAGAAAAAAATAACTGAAATCGGAAGTTGTATTAAAACAAAGTATCAAAATAGCGAATTGATGGAGACCACTAGATCAACGAGTCAGATGAGCTGGAACATAGGAAGCAGAGAATCCTGGAGAATACATGGCATAATAGTATTTATAGAAAAAGACTGAGACTAGCAACTTCATGTCTGTGAGAGAGAAAAAGAAAAGGTGAGGCGAATCAAATTAGATACATTTCTGCAGCTAATCAAGAACCCTCCAATGGGACAGAGATTCTCCAGCTCTGTTACATATTGCATTTTTTTCTTTTTTTTTTACAAAATGGAAAAATAAAACTTCTTTTTTAAAGTTGTGTGAATTATTTCCCTTGTGGTATTTATTACAAACTGATTTATTCCCCTTCTGTCTTGCACCATATATTTACATCAGCCATATTTAAAACGTCCAACATGGCAAAATGTTTGCATCTTTTTTCACTATTTCGTGTGTTCGATTCAAATTATTAGAACCTATTATTAAATTATTATGCCTTATTGCATTATTTTGATTATTTGGATTATTGTTTTTTTTATGTTTTAGTTGATGTAACCTCCGACCTTCTTCAGGCGTATCTTTTCAAACTTGGGACTCTTTAATGTCAAACTCGGAAACTTATAAAGAAATTCGAAAAGACGTACATGAAAGATGGTTAGAAGTGAAAATGAAAACAAAGATAAGAATGAAAGTTCAAACAAACCAAATATTACAATTTTTTGGAGTTTTGTGTGTGTGTGTGTGTGTGTGTGTGTGTGTGTGTGTGTGTGTTTCTGTGTGTGTTTCTGTCTATGTATGTGTGTGTGTGTGTGTGTGTGTGTGTGTGTGTGTGTGTGTGTGTGTGGCGGGGGGAGGGGGGTGATGTCTGTGTGTGTGTGTGTGTCTGTCTGTCTGTCTGTCTGTGGGGTATGTGTTTCTGTCTATGTGTGTGTCTGTGTGTGTGTGTGTCTGTCTGTCTGTGTCTGGGTGTGTGTGTGGGTATGTGTGTTTGTATCTGTCTGTGGGCATGTGTGAGTGTGTCTGTCTGTGGGTATGCATGTGTGTCTGTGAGTCTTATTTAAAGTTATTTGTCTCTTTATCTATATATATAAAAATGTAAAGTTGGTTCGTTCTAAACAAATAAAACCCTATTTCTAAGTTACCAATTTATTTGAAATTTTCAGACAACCCATCTTTAGAGTCGAGGTATGTTTTTATGTTATTGAAATAAATTTACCTCGCGATTTATTAAAATTAAAATATTAAATAAAATAAATATATTTTTTTTACTGCGAATCTGTTCTGTTGATAAAACTGAACTTCCGGTTCGATTCATTTCACAGCCACGAATTGACGAAAGATTTCATTTTCTGTTAACTCGATAAGTAAAAAAAAAACAAAAAAACTTACTCATGCAGAGAGTGATCCGTGCTGAAATAATAATGTTATTATTTAAAAAGCCATTCTTAACATGGGGAAAGGAGGGTGTTTTGTACCTATTCTGTACTTTAACCTTACAATTGAATAAAAACATATCATAAAACTTTAAACGTGGAAAACGATTTTAAAAAAATAGCGCGGATCACTCTCTGCATTAGCACACACACACACAAAAATAATAATAATACCATCCATATTTTAAAACTTTAAATTCATTTATGTACTTATGTTTTTTAAATTTTATTTATGTTAAGGCTTCACTCATGAAACATTACGTTTTAATTGTTTAGTTTATTTTCACGGCATTGTTTACATAAAAAAGTTTGTTTTAACTTTTTCTAAACTGTTTCATTTTTACGACATGCCTCAACGTATTATAAACACCCTAACCCCCCCCCCCCATGTTAAAAAAAAACAAAAAAAACGCCCTTCCATAAACCTCGAAAGCCGTTCTTAACATGAGGAAGTTAGGGTGTTTATAATATGCTGGGGCAAGTCGTAAAATTAACAAAGTTGCTATCTATTATTTATTGCAAAAATTGCTTGAAATTTATTTATTTGACAAAAAAATTAAATTTTGGTACTCCTTGGGCGTTGAGTTCCATGGCGACCAGTAGAAAAAAATAATAGTCGCTCCCTTAGTCTCCCACCTCACCCCGCGCGTAACATATTTTATTTACTGGCGTTGCCGTAACTAAACGATTATCTGTCACATTTACAAACATTTATTTATTTATTTATTTATTTTGAAAAAAGTTTTACTTTTTATGAATATTAAAAGAAAAATGGGTACTCATGCATGCAGAGAGTGATCCATGCTGAAATAATAACGTTATTATTTAAAAAGCCATTCTTAACATGGGGGGTGTTTTGTACCTATTCTGTACTTTAACCTTGCAATTGATTAAAAAAAAAAAAAACACGATTTAAAAAATAGCGCAGATCACTCTCTGCATTAGCACCGAAAAATATTACTAAAAATTTATTAATAATTTCTCACTTTTTACAAACATTTGATTTTAAATTTCTTTTTAAATGACGACTTTTATCGACTTTTTTTTTTAAATATCCCCCCCCCCAGGGTGTTTATTCCGAAATCCGTTGTTAACATGGAGAGGTTGGGGGTGTTTATTCTGAAAGCCGTTCTTAACATTTGTGGAGGTGGATCTAATGTAAAAAAAAAAATAAAATAAATTTAAAAAAAAAACTAAATCATTTACAAATAACTTCTCACTTTTACAAATATTTTTTAATTTATATGCGCAGATGAACAAATTGTTGAATAGTGCGAAAACAAAACATTTAGGTCCACCTCCACAATTTTCTTTTTTAAATGACGACTTTTATTGATAAATAAATTTACTTCTCCGCAACTTTTATTGATAAATAAATCTACTTCTCTGCCACGGGCACTGAACCCCTCCTTTTTTTTTTTTAATAGTATTTTCGGGTGGGTATGCTGACAACAAATATCAGTTAAATTTTGCAAATAGCCCCCCCCCTCCAAAAGTGGTGTTTATTCCGGAAGCTGTTCTTTATATGAGGAGGTTGGGGAGGGGGGTGATTATAAGGTGGACCTAATCTAAAAAAAAAAACAAGTTGTTTATGCGCACATAAGCAACTATTTTTTTATTAACTTTTTTTTTTAATTTTTAATTTAAAAATTAGTAAATTTCAATGAATAGAATAATAAATCATTTATCATTAATATGTGTTTTTGGTTTTGTGTTGAATGAAACTTTTTTTTTTCATTACAACAATAATGAATCAATTTAAATCTTCCGGCATGCGTTTAAGGGTTACGAAATTATCAATAAATCGTTTAGTTACTAAGCCAACGTCAGTAAATAAAAAAAATGTTACATGCGCATGCATTAGCCTTGACTGGGAGGGGGGGGCTAAGGGAGCGACCATTAAATAATTATGCTGGTCGCCATGGAACTCAACGCCCAAGGAGTACCTTAAGTGGCACTTATGCACTTATGTTACCGTGCTATTTTTTAAAATAGTATTTCCTGTTAAATTCAAATTTTACAATATGTTTTTCTTTTATTAATTTGTTAAGTGAAAGTACAGATAACCCGGTCGGTTTCTAATGCGAGGAAAATCTACCCCCCCCCAAAAAAAGGGGTACTCTGGATAATAACAAAACATTAAAATTGCCTCAGTCTCGAAAGATTTCTTCTCTACTGAACGAGGAAAAAAACGGTGAAGTGTAGTTCACCTTCTGTTTCTCTCCCCCTCTCTCAACATCTCTCTCTATCCATCTCTCCCTTTCCCTCTCTCAATCTATCTTTCTCTCTATATCACCCTCTCCATCTCTCTTTGAGCCCCTTTCTCTCTCTAACTCCCTCTATCTCTCTCCTTTCCTCTTTTTCATCCCTCTCTGTTTCTAACACTCCACCTCTCTCTCTCTGTTTATCTATCAATCCCTTTATCTCTCTATCTCCTTCTCTTTCTCTATTTTCCTCTCACTGTCTCTTTTCTATCTATATATCTTCCTCTCTATCTGTCCATCTCTAATCCCTCATCCTATTTTAGTCTCCTAAATTAATTACAGTGAATAAGGCATTGTCAAAACATGGATAAATCCTATTTTAGTCACCTAATTTACTGACTGTGAGAATAGAAGTTATTTGGAAATTACTGCTACCTTGAACAGCACCAGAAGTAACTGGTAAAACCTTTCTAATTAAATTGATTCTGGCAGCCATTTGGTAACAAAATGACATAGCCTTAGCCCTTGCTGCATGAGGAATACCTGCGACCTTGCTGCCAAGTAGAAGAATTATTTATTCTACTTTAAAACATTCAACTTTTCAAAAATCTCATCTTCAACATCTCCAAAACATCCAATATGGGGAAAAATATTGCAGAAATGCAAACTTATTGTTTAGGATGAATGCACAATGGTACGCAAAAAATCACTTGAGGCTCTTGGTCGATCCTTGCAAGATTTGCGTGGCAATGTCAGACCATTTGGGAATGCAGTAATATTGCTTGCAGGAGATTTCAGACAAATGTTACCTGTTATTCTTCAATCAACACCAGCAGATGAAATAAATGCTTGCCTCAAATACTCTACTTTTTTGTTCCATGTGAAGACATTAAACTTAACTCAAAATATGCATGTACAGTTGCAGACTGTTCGATCCGCACAAAAACTTTTGCATCACTTGTGGGAAATTGGGTACGAAAAAGTGCCAGCTGATCAGAGTTATGGGCAAAATTCTTTGACTTTTAACTTCTGTAATTTCTGTAATTTTATTTCATCAAAAGAATAGTTAGTTTAAAAGGTTTTTGCAGATATTCAAAATATAAGAATTCCATTTGACTGAGTGAATGAGCTATTCTTGCAGGTCAATACAAAGACGCCCATGAACTTAACGCTATAATTAAATGTAAAATTCCAAGTGAGGTAGTCAAATACAAATCCATCGACACTGTTGTTAAAGCAGATAAAGTGGTTAATTATCCAACAGTTATATTTGCCAGGGATGCCACCGCATGTATTGTAACTGAAATTTGGTGTACTAATTATCATGTTGTGAAATATAAACCAATCCAAGCTTTGTAATGGCACATAGCTTGCAGTAAAAACAAAAATAACAAACAATATCATAGAAACAGCAATCTTAACAGGACCTTTCACAGATGAATATATCTTCATTCCATGCATTCCTATGATTCCACCGGATACATCATTACACTTTAGCAAATTGCACTTTCCAATTTTATTGTCATTTGCAATAACCATCAACAAAGCACAGGGAACAATCTTTACAATTGTGGGCCTTACAGTTACACACTGACTGTTTTTTCACATGGACAATTTATGTTACATATTCAAGAGTCACCAAACCGGAAAATCTCTATATCAGCTAAGAAAATGGAACAACAAAAAGTGTGTACCCATGCAAAATGGAAATTTAAACATATAAGAAACATGCTTTTTCTCATTTTGGAACTTTTTCCATTGCGCCAATCTGAGCCACAGCAACGCGTGGCAGGGTACAGCTAGTCTATAATATAAATCTCACCTATCTGTTTAAATGTATGTATGTATGTATGTTTACATGTCTGCCTAAAACTTTCAACAGACACGTCAGAATGTGACAAAACTGGTATCGTTTTAAACCTCAAACTTTCGGGCGACAAATATCGAAAAATTGGCCCAAAACATTAATTTCTTCACCCTCAATGGGGCAGTTTTCTACAAGAAGGGGTCACTTTTTTTTTAAAGTCATCTACTCTTTTCGATTGACTTGCCTTAATTTTGACGTTCGTCACTTCCGGTTTTGCAACAGTATTTTTCACATTCTTTTCCTCCTTCGTGGTACGGGTTCGAGCCTGCCTGCCTACTACCACTTTTTTTTTTTTTTTTTGCTCAACAACACACCTCCAAACACCCGGGCAACGCCGGGCACCCAGGCTAATTTGTCAATAATTTTAAAATTTATAATTAGGTTAGTGTTGTTCTTATTGTTTTGTTGCCTCCACCTTGCTGAAGCAGCTAATGAAAGGGGAGCCTTTGAATCGTCCCCGACTATATCAACCATCTAGCTTAGCTTTCATTTATTTTGCGTGCACAGGGGTGATCTAATAAAAGCCCATAACTCTAGGTGTGTAAGCTTTATATTTACATCATCATCATCATTCATCATATTAGGATTTTAATGTACGAATATATTTAAAAAAAAAAACAAAACAAAACAAAAAGGATTTTTCTCGTTATAGTCTCATTATTTTTTTTTTGTTTTGTTTTTTGTTTTTTTTAAGTAAATGAAATAATGTAACATCATAATAATAGGAAATATAAAAATTTCAAAAATGGCTGCAGTCAAGAAAGTTCAAATGCATCAAAAAAAAACATACAAACGCAAAGTTTTTTAGTTTGTTTTTTTTTTTTTTTTTGACAAATTGCATTTATTCCAACATAGACGTTTGGGATTTGGAGGATAAAAAAAACTAAAGAAAAAAAAGAAAAAGAAAACAAACAAACAAACAATGGCAGTGATGATTCAACAGGAATACACAGAATGCATGCTATTCAAGGTCATCCCTATAAGACGCCTAGAAATGTGACATTTCAGGTCTTTTACTACAGGTAAGATTTCCAGTCAGCAGAAAGCTTTTTAGCAGTTAACACTTTATTCTCATTGTTCCAAGATTCTGATCCATTAAATTTATTATTTCAGCTGAGATTCTGCATTACAAGTTTGTGAATAAAAGTCAGAATCTAATTTTACCGAGAACATTTTTTTTCGTCATTATTCATTAAAAATAAAATTTTTAAAATTCATACTGTTTAAATTTCTTAAGCCAAATGTGCTCGTTTTATATATATATATATATATATATATATATATATATATATATATATACACACACACACATTATATATACACACACACATTATATATATATATATATATATATATATAGTGTAAAAATTTGAAGAGCCTTGTTTATCCAAGAAATACCTTTTTCGGCATTTATTTAAAGTTTTCCATCTCTTCATTTATAGAAATTTATCAATAACACTGGTCAACAAATTTTTATTTTTTTTCTTTGGCAGACCATCTAGGAGTGTTTTCTGGGGTTTTGAAGTTCGCTGATTACGAATATAACATTGGTTTTGCCAGATTGGCTCTAGTTTAGAAGATACTGATAGCCCCAAATAAGCCTAAACTGCTAAAATTCTCCCTGAAATACTTCAATATAGAAGCAGTAAATAATAATTTTCTGCTATTATTGAATCATTATAATGATTATGTATATATTGAAGTATTTCAGGGAGAATTTTTATATAATTATTTATATAGGAAGAATTTTTATATAATTATATACTGTAATTACTTAATAACATGTTCCATATATATAGTTGCAGTATAAATTAAGCAGTAATTAAGAATTTTCTTTTTAATTCCACAATTGAAAATGAGTTCCAGAGAGAAAA
Organism: Euprymna scolopes; assembly: GCF_053919585.1. Classification (NCBI taxonomy): domain Eukaryota; kingdom Metazoa; phylum Mollusca; class Cephalopoda; order Sepiida; family Sepiolidae; genus Euprymna; species Euprymna scolopes. The sequence continues at coordinate 42,385,712 of NC_136499.1, forward strand.
TGAGTTCTTCTAGAAGATGTTGCAGATATGAACCGGATGTCTTTTGTTACATCTGTGGAAAGTATATGATGGCACAACAAAAGAGGAATATTACAGACTTTGTCAAGAGGGCGTACAAAGCATACTTCGATATGATACTTGGTGACCAAGACAAGTCTTGGGCCCCACATATGGTGTGCAAAACCTGTGTAGAAAGTCTCCGCGGTTGGACCAACGGTAAGCTGAAGTTGAAGTTTGCTGTACCAATGGTGTGGAGAGAGCCCAACAATCATTTTGATGACTGCTACTTCTGTCTCAATGACATGACGGTGTTTAACAAGCACAAGAAAGCAAATTGGCAGTATCCGAGCCTGGATTCTGCTATCCGTCCTGTTGCGCACTCTGAGGATCTACCTGTGCCTGTTTTCACCAGTTTGCCTGAAATCGATGAAACCGAAGAGATTCCAGCTGATCTTTCAATATCAAGTGATGATAGCTGTAGTGACTATGAAGAACCCTCAAATGGCCCTCAGCTTTTCAATCAATCTGAACTTAATGACCTAGTGCGAGACCTTTGTTTTTCGAAGGAGCAGTCTTACGTTCTTGCATCACGACTCCAAGAGAAAAACATTCTTGATTCTGGCACAAAAGTAACATACTATAGGACAAGGGAAGGCAGCTTGCTTCGTTTCTTTTCTAAAGAAGACGACCTGGTCTTTTGTAATGACGTTTCTGCACTTCTTAACTGCATGGGGATCTCATCATATGACCCAGCAGATTGGCGTCTCTTCATAGATAGCTCGAAAGCAAGTCTAAAAATTGTACTTTTGCACAATGGCAATAAGTTTGCTCCTGTACAAATTGGCCATTCTACCAAGATGAAAGAAAAGTATGCTGCTATCAAATTTGTTCTTGAAAAGCTGAATTACAACACTCATAAATGGCTAATTTGTGTGGACTTGAAAATGGTGAATTTTCTGCTTGGTCAGCAAAGTTGGTACACAAAGTATCCCTGCTTTCTTTGTTTGTGGGATAGCAGAGCAAGAATCCAGCACTGGAGAAGGGAGAACTGGCCAGAACGATAAAGTCTCGAAGTCGGCACAGCCAACGTCATCAATGAGCCTTTGGTACCCAGGGATAGAATCATCTTCCCTCCATTGCACATAACACTAGGGCTCATGAAGCAGTTTGTTAAGGCGTTGAACAAGGATGGGGATTGCTTCAAGTACATATGCAGGCAATTTCCAGGTCTTTCCATCGAAAAAGCTAAAGGTGGCATCTTCGATGGACCTCAGATTCGAACGCTCATGAGGGATTCTGACTTCACTAATCATATGAACACGGTTGAGTTAAATGCTTGGGTGTCCTTCACAGATGTAGTGACAAACTTTTTGGGAAATCACAAAGCTGACAATTACAAGCAATTGGTCCGTAAGATGCTTACTGCATACGGAAAACTAGGGGCAAATATGAGCATTAATATTAATTTCTTGTTTAGCCCCCTCGACAGATTTCCTGGTAATCTTGGTGATTACAGTGAGGAGCAGGGAGAGAGATTCCATCAAGACATCAAAACAATGGAAGAGAGGTATCAAGGCAAATGGGATGAGCACATGATGACAGACTACTGCTGGAACCTTTTGAGAGACTGCCCAAAAGTTGCTCACAAGCGAAAATCGTATAAACATCAATTTTAGTTTTGTGAATAAAATATTGTTTTGTGTGTTCATTGTAACTAAGAATCTAGTGTATAATGCTTTGCATTAATTTATGATATATAACTGATTATGTAAATGTTTTTTTTGCACTTGGAGAATTAAAATTCAGCAAATTTTTAGCAAATTTTTTGTATATCCTCGAAATCTATGAAAAGTGTTCAGTTATAGGATAAATGAAATGATGTTATATCTAACTTAACTTGTTAGATTGAGATTTTACACTGTCTTTGTGGTTTAAGATTATCATAAAAATCAATATCTGACATTTATGCACTATTTAGCCGTTTTTTGTACGTTTAGCTATGGTCGAGAATGGGTGATTTCAGACAAACGACCCCCCTGTGATATCTCAAAAACTAGAGCCAATTTGAAAATACTAATGTCAGATTCGGATTCAGCGCCCTTGAAAACCCCAGAAACCAATCTTACTTTGCCTGCCAAAAATATTGTGTTGACCAGTGTAATTTAAAAATTTACAATTACCAGTTATGATTTGGTATGTAAACACATAAAAACACTAAACTAATCTCATAGCGAATGCTTTTTTTTTAAATTTCTAACTGTCATATCAATTATCTAAAAAAATTCATATCACCTCTCGTAAAAAAATCCCAGTTGCACAATCGCTAGGCCTTTTATAGAGGGATACCTTGATGTCATTCAATTAGTCATCACTAAAAGTGGGTTGGAGAATGTATCGGTCAAACTAGTACATGTTGCATTATAGTACTTGTTCTGTGTGAAGAACAAATCTTCAACGTTAGATTTTTTTTTCAAAGGCTAACCAGTCAATATTTTAGGTTGAGATTTCTTTTTTAATAATCAATTGAGCCAATTACATTTTTTTTTTTAATTTTTTTTACAAAAAACAAATGAATTATAATTTTGAATTGAATTTAGATTTTTTTTATTTCTGTCTTCTTTTTTCATTATCTTTTGTTGATTTTTTTTACCAAGTTTTATGAAAAAAAGATAAAAGCAAAGAAAACCAAGTTTTTTTTTTAGATGAAATGCAGTTTGTTTTTGTTTCTTTTTAAAGATTTAAACAAAAGCCTCTTTAAAAAAAAACGATAAAACTTAGTTTAAAAAAAAAACAAAAAATAAAAGCAAGTGTTAAAAATATAAAACCAATTTAAAAAATAATAAAACCAGGTCTTAAAAATGATAAAAACAAGTTTAAAGAAAAAATACAACTAAGCTTTTTAAAATAAAGCCAAGTCTTAAAAAAAAATTAAATTAAAGTTTAAAAAAAAAAATAAAACCAAGTTTTTAAAAAAGTTAAAACCAAACATAATTTTTAAAATAGATGAAACCATTTTTAATAAAGATAAAAGCAAGCTTTAAAAAAAAGATGAAAGCAAATTTGTTTGTTTTTGTTTTTTAATTGAAAACACGGATTCATTTTTTGATGGCATTAAACTGTACGTTTCACAGAGCAGTTCACTGAAGAGAGGAGAAAAAAATCTAATAAAAAATTTTACAGAAGTGAAAATATATAAACTTTACTTTCTTTTACAATGAAAGCATTTCAAAAACAACTTATTTATATATATATATATATATATATATATATATATATATATATATATAATAAGTAAATGATATAAGTATCCAACACAATTGAATAATGACTAAAAAAATAAAAAAATAAATAAAGATTTAGTAGAATTGTTTATTTAAAAAAAATTATTTTACTTCATGCAACTTTCAGTAAAATGTAATATATTAAAATATATTTTCCACAAAATCAATTCTTCATTTTTGTCTTTAAAGCTATCATACATACAATTATTATTTCATGTGTCCACATAAAACGTTATAGGAGATATAGTATTTTATTACCGTTTTTTAGTATTTACTTCCATAGTATTCAATATATGAGCAGAGATGGTAGTATGTTAGGAAAATATATTTATGGCATAATGGCACTTAATCTACACAAAGGCTTCTGCATTTCATCATCGAAGGAAATCGTCAGGCTAAAATGCATTTTAATTTGGTTATTCTGAAATGCACAAGCCTCTGCATAGTTTAATGACCATAAATATGCTTTCATAATTTACTATATATATATATATATATATATATATATATATATATATATATATATATATATATATATATATATAATAAATGGTTAAAAAAAATCCGACGATATGAATTTAAAATGAAAAGGTAGGAAGAAAATGTTCGACGATTCGTCAGCTCTGTGGGTTTAATTCAAGAGATTGTAATTTCTCTTAGCTGTTTTCAAATGTGAAATTTGTAATATAATTATGTTTCTTTGAGCTGTTTTCAAATGTTAAGCCGAAAGGAAATACTTTACATTTGAAAACAGCTAAACAAAACATAATTATTATATTTAAATTTACAATCTTTTGAATAAAACCTAAGAACAGACGAATCATCAAGCATTTTGTTTCTTCCTTCCCATTTGAAATTCATATATATATAAGTTTGGATAAAATCTGGCCAAATACAAAGATGAAATGGAAAACACAATCAAATAAACTCTATAGTGAGGTTTCAATAGTTCGTCTTCATTAAAAAAAAAACAAACTTTCTCAGCAATGATTGAAGGATGTTATGGAGAGAGAAAGAAAATGAATTAAAAAAAATGAGTGATTTCAAATTTCCTTTCAGAAATGTTTTTTTTTTCTCATAGCTTTTATTAAAAAAAATTTTTACATATGTATCAAACACTTTTTCTCCATTATTTCCTCTCCTCCCATTCCCCTTGCTAATATATCTAATGTTTATGCTTTCATTGGTATGTTCTCAACACAAAGTATATCATCTTTCATATGTTACTGGGGAAATCTTTTTAATAATAAAAACGAAACGTTGAAATCTCACTGGATGAGTTAACTTTTTTTTATATTGTTTTAGTAAAGCCCCTTTTTTTAGTCGCGTGCAAGCGACTCTATAAGTCGGTCGGTCCGTCGGTCAGTCTGTTGGCCGGTCAGTCTGTCGGTCTGTCCGTAACACTTTTGTGCTTGGCCTTTTTGGTTAAGATCAAAGATCTGTTGTTAATAGATGCTATTCTTAGCTTTTTAAGCTTTTCTTGGCCTTTCAGCCAAGATCAAAGTGTAGTATCTGTAATTTTATTAATATTGTTATCTTTTTTGTATTTTTTGATATAAATAAAAAATGTTTTCAAATTGGGTTTAAGTAGGAACACCCCCCCCTCCCACCACACACACATAAATACAAATTTAAAAGGGTAACCATGATCAAAGATGCTGGCCAAGAGAAAAATCATTTCAAATTTACAATAGAGACGAGATGAATCAACCAACCCCACCCCCCTTCTTTTTGAGTTGGCCTTATGCCTAAGTTTCTTTATTCATTTTCTCTATTGTATTTTTTCCTGTGAATAAAAAATTTAATATCTCAAAGCGTAGTATCTGTTCTTACTACATGCTGTACTTATGTTTGTAACTTTGTGATATAAAGTGGGGGATCACTTTTCTGTATTAATTTAATGTAAAATGATCACTCATTTTACAACCAGTCAGCCTCAAAATCATTCAAGTCATTCTCCAGATCATTCAAGTTGTTTTTGAAGGACTCCAGTTATTTTTTAAGCATTCAACTCATTCTTAAGATCATTCAATTCATCCTTAAGTTCATTAAAGTCATTCTAAGTCATTTACTTTTTATTTATTTAAGTTATTTCAACCCATTTTTCGGTCATTTTAGTTTATCTTTAAGAATTTCATGTCAATTCTACATTCACGCATTCATTCATTACACGAGAGCATGCAACTAATGGCTATCGGCCTTGTTTCTTTTGTTCTTTAATTCGTATGTAAAATCCATTATAGCATATATGAAAGGTTTTAACTTAAAAATCTCCTTGTCTACCTTAAAACTTGCCATCTTTTGAATGATAAGCCAAAAATCATTGATTAAGAATTAACCTAAAAACAAAATTTAAAAAAAGCAAACAAATAATGGGATTCTAAAAAAATAAAATTCTCAGTGCACAAAATATTTTTTTTGTAATTATTAATTTTTTATTAAATTCTTTTTTTCTTTTTTTCATTTTGTTTTCTCTTTGATGGTTGTTTTTGGTTTTCAAGTTGTTATTGTTCTTATTATTAAAAAATAAATTAGAATTTCAAAAATCAAACTTTTTCTTTGAAAATTTTATTCCGATTTCTCGTTTTTCTTTCAATTCTGGTCATATTTGTCTCTTTTTTTATTTTTCTGTTCCACGCATCAATTTTTTTTCAATTTGTCATTATTTTATTTGGTTGTTGCCTAAAACAAATCACGGTCTGCAGATCAGGAGCCAAATATATATTATAAATACCTTACCTTATATTATATACATAAATAGAGTTAAAACAATGTTTTGAACTTTTGAAATATTTCAAAAGTTCAAAACATATTGTTTTAATAGATCAGACTATTGTTCTCATTTTGAGTATTATTTGTGCAACGTTTCAGTCAGTGGAGCCTCTGACCTTCCGTCAGGCATGTTGATCAACATCTTGGAAAAGAAAGGAGAAAAGTTACCGGCTCCTTAGATGGCTTTATTATAGTTACCTCCCCTTTGTCAACCAAATTTTTTTTCACACATACAAAACCACAGTGAAAAAATAAAACAACTCCAAGAATACAAAACCATCTACGGAGCCAGTAACCTTTCTCCTTTCTTTTCCAAGATGCCGACAGAAACGTCGCACAAATAACACTCAAGATGAAAACAACAGTCCAATCAAAACAAGTAATCATTCCTCATCTAAAAAAAAGAATTCAGAACTTCTAAACATATTAATTATGATTCCAAATGTTTGTCCAGAATAAATACTTAATCAGTTCAATTTCCATATATGCTTTTTTCTAAATAAATAAAAAAAAATTTTAAAAAGACAAAAAAAAAACCAACATCTTTATTAGTAAAGCTACACTTTATCATATAAAATTTAATCTTCATATCTAACATACCTAATCTAGAAAATAATAATCCAGTAATTCGTAATATGGACATAAACATATTTTGAAATCTACTGATGATAAATTATTTATCTCTACTTATGTCCATATTACGAATTACTGGATTATTATTTTCTAGATTAGGTGCAACTGAAACATTGCTTGACATCGTCAAAACACATTTGGTCAATACATCATATCGTTATCGAAGATATATTACAGTGTGTGTGCATGCATGTTTTACTTTTTAAAAAATATTTTTATTCATACAATTGTTTCTGCCCATACGAAAACCACACACACACACATATATATATATATATATATATATATATATATATATATATATATATATACAGTGTTTCATGGTAAACAACTGATAATCCCTTGAAAAATAAATTATTGGTATTATAGTAAATTCGAGAGCGAGTTGATGCAGTGATTGCAGGTTATTAAATGACTTACTGACTGGATGGTTTTCTAATGAATGATAAAAAAATATTTTTTTGTATAGTTTTAAAGGTTAAAACTTCAAAGACTATATATATATATATATAAACTGGATTCAATATCCGGAACACTTTGTTCTTTTATTTAAGGGAGATGGTGTTTGATCAATACTGCTGGGAAGTCATTATTTGATATACTGTTTTGTTTCTCAATTTCCGAAAACAGTGTTTCATGTTAACCAACTGATAACCCCTGAAAACTTAGGACTATTGTGAGTTCGAGAAAGCAAGTTGATTCAGCGACTGCAGGAGATTAAATGACTTTCTGACAATATAATTTTCCAACGAAGGGTTCTACCAATGCTTTTTTATATATGATTTCATTGTTAATATTTTGTGGTTTATCCATTTTTACATACATTCTGCCAGATTTTTTCCGTGTATATATATATATACATATAAGCCACATGGTAGGCCACTTAAGACATGGATGATGACGACTTGATCATAGTGGGCAGCACAAGCCGGGCAGTACAAGCGAAATGGCAGCAGACAGCAGTAATTGGAAGTCATTTGTGAACGGTAGTATCAAACTAGAAGACGAAAAATGAAAATAATAACATTGATTTATTTCAACTTTATACTTATATATCATATAAAATTTAATCTTCATATCTAACATACATATAAACTTTATTCCAATATATATATATATATATATATATATATATATATATATACTATTATTATTATTTATTTATTTAAACTTTATACTTATATATATATATATATATCAAATTTAAATCTTCATATATAACATACATATAATTTTATTCCTTTACATATATATATATATATATATATATATATATATATATATATATATATATATATATTATTATTATTATTATTATTATTAACGTTTCATGAAACCTTAATAATTAAGACTAAAAAGTCTACTCTCGGCAACATCTCCTTTCAATGTGGCTACTAAAATCTGTTTCGATTTGGGAGTTAAATATTAAAACGTAAAAATATAGTTAAGTAATTTTTCACAGAGGAAATATGAATTTCTTAATAATGGCTAATGTTAGTATAACGTACTTGGAGAGTAAAAAACATCGGCCAAATCTGGCATTGCATGAGATGACATTTTAAAAGAAAAATATTATATATATATAATATATATATATATATATATATATATATTTCATATTTGTCTCTAACAAGTTGTTTGATGGACTTCTGCTATTCAACGAAACACATGTAAGTCATAACATAAACATTTGAATAAAATACTATGAGTATGAATTGAATACATCTTATAGTTTTGGAATGGCAACTAGCGATATGTGTGCGTGTGTGTGTGTGTAATTTAAATATTTTAAGTATCTGTTGAATCCAAATGGAAATATTAGTCTAATATTGAATTAATATAACATATATTAAACGCCATATTTCGGACTCGTACAGTTCAATGTATTAAACGTACAGAGGAAATGTATAGAAATAAGGATTTTCAGACAACTTAACGCATACCAAAGAATAATTATTTCAATATTAAACGATCTCTTTCAGGTTTAGAAGGGTTATGATCGAAATAATTGTCTTGTATGTGTTAAGTTGTCTGTTAATCATATATATATGTGTGTGTGTGTGTGTGTGTGTGGTGGT
>NC_136499.1:42399475-42446975 GCF_053919585.1 Euprymna scolopes
AAAGACAATGAATCCATTATTAGAATAATCTTCATACTGTTAATACTTTGTATTTTTTTTAAATTAGGTAATGTTTAAAGGTTGCGGTCAGGAAAGAAAACATTCTGTACAGACAGCAAATGGTTTTATGCTGTTATTTTTGTTATATACTAGCAGGGAGACCCGACGTTGTCCGGGATTGAACGATGACCAACGAATGTTTCACAATCCTATATTTTTATTGTCATTGAAATTAGTGAAATTGTCCATTTTTCAATCAAATCGATTGATTGCCTGCTCTAGTTGGGGGCCCATTGCAATGCACCGGGAAGAAGCTTCATGTGCCTCAATGCTGATTTAATTCACAATACATTATATTCTACATTGTATAAAATTATTGTTTATATATAATGGCTTGAATTAAAGTTTAAAATGAAGAAGTCAAGTATCATGGTTTAGTTGTGCCTTGAACAAAAATATTCATTTTGAACGCACCTCTGTTGTGTCAAAGAACCTACTGTTGATTGCCAGACCTTTCTGCTTGTGTGGTAACAAAACTTCACAAGTGCACCTGTGATGTTAGGCTGTATAAGCTGTTAACCTTGGTCAAAATCGCCTGTTCCTTCTTTCACCGGATTTTTTTTTTATTATCAATTATCCTTACTTATCAAAGACATTTCGATACAAAACCTAAGAACACTACCATGTACATAAAGTGCATTTGTGTGAAATTTCATAAAAATCGACCCAGCCGTTTTGGAGTCCATAGGGAACCAATTCACACATGCAGACATCGTTCCTTTTATATAACAGTAGAGATTAATGAATGGGGAATCATTTCCATTTAAAATCCAGTTCGTATTTATGCATGTAAAATTGGAAAGAGCACACTTGAAATGTATCAAAATTAATAAGCTAAATCAAAACAAAATGGCCACCGAATTTGAACTGATGTCGTATTTATCTAAAACCGAAACTAGAATGTTCACTCTAAATGATTTCTCATTTAATAATATTTATTAATAATAATATAAATAAATAATATTTAACAACAACATCATAAACCAACATAAGCTTATACTGAATTTTTCTCATGTTCTTTTTCGACCATGACTTGTAAACATTACCTTACGTTATGATTAAAAAGTTATGGCGTTTTTGCTTTTTTTTTTTTAGCTTGCCTGTTCGTGTATAAATAGAAACGTGTGGTTGATTCTCAAAAACAAAAAATAGCCAAAGTGCACGTTACTAAGACTGTAATTTTGTGGTGGATTAGAACGGCCAGACGAACAGACATAGGAAAGTTACAGACCTGATATAAGCTTCCCATTTTGTTTGTTTGTTTGTTTGTTTGTCTAACTCAGTCATCTTTTTTCACTTTTTTTCTTTCTTCTAGAAGAGGGGATCACTAATAAAATCAAGTGCTGTAAAACGGTGGGTTGTTGAATTTTTACATCTAGATGCAATTCAAATTAAAGAACGCTAAAATACAAATTGCTTGTACGGCCACTCTCTTTCTTTCTCCTGTTCATTTTGATATGCTTTCCTTTTTATTTCCAAAATAAAGCAAGTCAGAGTTTTCTCAGGAACGTGTTAACTCAATATTTTCCAATCAACAAAAAATTGTTTTAAACCCAAAAAGTAACAAGTAACCATGTCAAATTCATTTAAGCCTCTCCAGTGGCAACTCAGCTACCCAAAAGATAAACTTATGCACGCACGTACAAACACATACACACACACTTGAACTTTGAAACAAACTTTCTGACTCTTATCTATTTCTTATTCAAGAACTTTAAAACTTCTCAACAAACTTCTATCTTCCAAAGTATATTTTACATCTCTGTAAAATTGTTTGACATATAAATGTTTTGTTATTTAACTCATGTTCTCTCATATTCTTTCCAAAAATCCTGTTGTTAAAACTTGTTAACTGGAGACGCGTTCATAACATCCATGTTTTGATCCATCTTTTTCATTAACCAACTTAGCTACATTTATGATAACTGTTAGTGTTGCTTCTGGCACTTTTCAAAGACGTTACTGTTATCAAAATACATTATCTGAAGCTAAGAATGGCACCACAGTTTTAACGGCATCATATTTTTAAACCACTGAAAATTAAATACAACATTTTTTTACACTTAACACACCAGAGTTCAATCGAATCTAACGTAGGTTTTAAAATAGATATGTGTTTTATAAATTTAAATAAAAAACATTAAAAATAATATATGATGCCAATATTTTATTAGAAACTAGTGGCTGTGCCACATCGGCACACACACAATGCCGAGTCAAACACAAAATCAAGTACACTCAACAGTGTCTTACCATCAATGCTTACCCTGTGAACTCAGAGTATGGGAAATTCCCATATGCCCAAAACAAAATCACTGAAAAAACAAAAATACTCTAACTAAGGGTAAGAATAATGAGTTAACATTGAATAAAATGATGGTTAAAATTATTACGAACTTGCCAGGATTCGAACCTGGAATCTTCTGATCCATAGTCAGATGTGTTATCCATTGCGTCACAAGTCCTTTCCGTATGCGGAAAGATGTTACCGCGACTGTATACAGACAGTGTTAAATTCCGTTGACATGGGCAGGTAACTTTTTCGACATTGCATGAAACAGCCCAAAAACCCTTATTTAAGGCTTTTTTGTGTGACTCAGCATTGTTCATTATGAACCATATATAGAAAAGGACAATCTCGTATAAATAAATAAATAACATTTAGAATGTTATTAATAGTATAGATAAAACTTGTTTTTTCTCTGGTGATGGATATTTTACTATTCGAAATTAATAAGAAAATGTTTTTTCAAAAATTTAATAATTTTTGATAAAAATATTTGCATCTTAAACATGGCTTCATTTTGTCTGTTAATTCAAAATTTCAATCTCTTAAAGATGTTTCTAATAGCTTTTGACAAATTTCATTGTTAAGCAGCATATTTGTTCCACAAGATTTCAAAAATATTATACTCCATGCTAGTTATAAAGCAGTAGAAATGAGGTAAAGATGTAATTTACTCAGGTATTGTATGAATACCATTTCAAAGAGTGAATATAAACTCGTTTCATGTTATTTACTAAATTAAATCCACGCCTTTACTGGTGACATGTTTGCATGGATTGCTGCCTTCCTTCCAAAACCAAAGATATTTCCATTTGAAACAAAAGACTGGCAGCATGCCTTTTAAATGCAATTCATTTGAATAACACACTCTTAAAAGTTATGCAACCAAATGATCGTATTTTGGCTAAAAAGTCGAACGTGGGCTTAATTAGAAGTCTGAGCTCCATTCTCTGGTCCCCCCTCGCCAATCTTTTTCAAAAAACACCCGACTACCTGAAACCACCATCAATAATTTTCCCCACTCCCAATCTGTGCCTAAATCAAAACGTAGATACCATGAACAAAGCTTCTTTCTTAGAACTGCACGCCTGTGGAACTCTGTTCCGCTTGCCTGTTTTCCTCCCAACTTCAACCTGGATGTCTTCAAGTCCAACACAAACAAATTCCTGATGACCCGCCCCCTTAAGTAATAACACCGTACCAATTCTCCAATACTATTGCTAATGCTACACTATCCCTTTGATTACTGTACACACAATAACCCTTATCCCTGAGTGGCCATTGGGCCTTGATAAGTGGTGAACTCCATGTAAAAAAAAAGAAGAAAAAAAAAAAGGGTTCATGTACCAAAACATCTTCATTTATCTTTTTCATTGGCCAACTTAGCTACATTTATAGTAATTGTTAGTGTTGTTTCTGACACTTTCCAAAGACGTTACTGCCGTCAAAATACATTATGTGAAGCTAAGACCGACATCAGTTTTCACGACGTCAATTTGTCAAACCAATGGAAATTAAACGCAACATATTTTTTTTATACTTAATATACCCGAGTTCATTCGTCAGTTATCGTAGTTAATTTGATTAAAGACAAATTTGAAAAACATCTTTATTTATTTATTTTTAATTAAAACTAAAAATAATCGTTTTTCGAAATTGACTTTTTTGTAATGTTTGGTGAACACGTAAAATGGAGTTGTCTCCCATATATTTTGATGCAAGGGAAGTAATCTATGTTGATTAGTTTAGAGAATTGATACACCTAGATTGTTTCCCTTGGATTGATTTATCAACTTCATATTAAATTTTGTCTATTTATAAGTTGTTCTATTTAAATCTATTACACATTTATTCCAATTCCACTTTCGTTTCTCTTTCATATTAAAGAAGAATGAAAGCAAGAACACCCCCCCGTGCATAGTTATTTTTATAAAATTAGATATGTGTATATGTTTATTTATTTCCTAATCTATTGAACTGATGATTACGAATTTTGTAACAAAGCTATTTGGCGTAAGGATGAGTAATGTGAGCTATATTTAATTTAGTTTAGTTTTATAAAATAAGGCAAAGAGAGGGTGGAAGTTCTTCATGAAAATGCAGATATCTTGGGGGTTTTATGCCCCCCCCCAAAAAAAAAATATCAACAATAGTCAAACCAGAAATACTCTGGTTCTTAAGTTCTCAAAAGAGAACTTTTTAACAGACCTGCAATACACAAAACAACTTTTGTGCTTTCACTAAATTATTATAGTTTTTCAGTATAATGAAGACGTAAGGGCGGCACAATCCCCTTTCTTGTACGGCAATAAAGGAAGATAACGAGTATGTAAAGATTACAAATTGTTTTCCTCATGATTCCTTAACAAGATCAATTGTTTAGTGCTTGCATTCGGGCAGTAAACAGAAAAGTGTCGTTGGATAATCTTATAGTCTTTGTTCACAAACGCTGGTGGCTGCTACTCCAACTTTATTCTTATCTTTACACCTTTTTTTTTTAATTTTTAATTTTCTTATCAGTTTGTTCAAACTGGGGATGGGGCAGCCTACAGGATGCCAGACATTTGTCCACTATCTCATATATTTCAACCAAGACCTCTTTTTAAGATTCTAACCGTCCCTTTTAGTGCAATTGTTTGAATCTCTCTTGCACTTGATTCACCGGGTATATTTGTCAGGTAATTTTAGAAACTTTTTTTATGAGTCCAGTTGCTTCTATAATGACTGGAATGATGGAGATCTTCCTAAGATTCCAGTTTCTTTTCATGTCATACATAAGACATTGGTATTTCCTTATATTTTAACTCTCAGCTCTGTTTAACCCAGCATCATTGGGGATACTAACTTCTACTAAGGTTGCTTCTTTCTCCTTCCTATCCCATATCACTATATCAGTTTTTATCGCTCCGTTTATATGTCTTGTGTATTGGTCCATCGACTTAGTTTTTCTTGTCTCCAAATCGTTGTTGACATTCGTTTTCAGGGTTTAGATCTTTTTTGCTTTCCCATTTCAGTTTAGTTAACATTCATGGTGGCATATTTGAGCGTGTCCATCTTGATATGTTATCAGAGTTATTATATATTTTTATCTTTAATATGTGTTCCGAGGCAACATATGACTGAGGGTTTACTGATGTAAAAATACATACACTGTGATATGAACATGTTTTATATGTTGGATTTGAAGTGTTGAAAGTAAAGTTTGCCTTTGGATGTCCGTTGTCACAGGATTATTAGGGGCATTTTGAATTTTTAACATATACTAAAGTGATAGCTTTTTCCATCTTAGATATGGTGAGAGTTTGTTGGCTTCTACATGGAAACTTTGCATAGGAGATTTACGAAAAGCATTTAAAATAATCTTAGTCTATGATTTTTTATGTTAAAGGTATGATTCAGGGGTGCACTATGAATTATACTGCCATAATCTAATTGTGATTTGGTTAATCTAATATATAAACAGCTATATGTTTGTCTGTCTGTCTGTCTCCATATTTTCAAACTCCTCCGAAACTAAAAGTCACGGAGCGGCGCTAAGTGCCTCAAATGATTGGATTTCTTACTGACCGTTTTTTATGGTTAAAATTGTTTTTTATGGATAAAAATTGAAAAAAATCATTAAGCATTTTGTACATTCATCTTAGTTTATTTTTAATTTATATTCAGTTTGTATGCGTATCATGTTAGTACAGTGGTAACGTCGCCAGCTTTGAATGCTACGGGTTTGGTTTTGATTCTAGCTGATGGCACCTAAATGCTTTTCTTTTTACTTTTGAAATCACGATTCTGTCATAATATATACGAAACTGGACAAATTAAAATATCATATTAAGCATATTTTACTTCTGGGCAAAGCCGGGTCCCCCTCCCACCCGCTAGTGATCTATATAGGAGTAGCTCCATTTTATAATCAGATCCCTAGTCAGTTTTTCATATAACTTTTAAGGGATTGCTATGCTAAAAAAAAAAAAAAAAAAAAGGTCGGAACTTCTTATTAACTCTGCAATTTGCGCCTCTTAATTTAACGCACCAACTCACAATGTCTCTGCTCTCTGCTCTCTCTCTCTCAACCATAAAAAAACTCAATTCACTGTCCTCACCCATCAATCGTTTTTTTAACCTCTTCTCTCCCATATATGCAAATTAATGCCACATGCCAGAACTCTTTTTTGACAACTCCACAATTCATACCAACTCCGCTTAACTCAATTTACAAATCGTAACGTCTCTGCTCGCTTTCTCTCTCTCTCTCTCTCTCTATATATATATATATATATATATATATATATATATATATATATATATATATATATATATATATATTTCTTTCTTTCTCAACTGTCAAAAACTCGATTGATTGTCTTCTCCAACTTGTTCTTCTTGTAGCCACTTTATCCCCACATATGCAAATTAATGCCACATATATATAAAGAATCCACAAACTCATGTTCTTCTTTTCTTTTGATGGTTGAAACAGATGCAATGCTGTTTGTAAGTAGCTTACTCTATCACAGCATCTATATTTGCCTTTAATTTTTAACCACAGAAATGTTTATGCTTTTGATATATTTTTATCTTAAACGAGTCTTTATGTGAGCCTTGAAATTCAGTTCACTATCAAGAATGACCACCTAATATTTGGTTTGTTGAATTATTCATACGTGGTATCATTATTTACTTTGTGTTGCAGATCAGATTTATTGTGTTGCTTTCTTTTCTGACAAAACATTCAGACTCTTTCGTTTTGGGGAAATCTGAAACCACTTACAATTGCTCATTTCTAAATATTATTAATGCAGTTTTGCACCTGTCTTTCTGCACTTGACATATGAATGATGATGACCAAGCATTAGAAAAGTTATCCACAAATACTGATTTCTCAAATTCAGGATTAATCCCCTGGGTAACACGATTTATTAATCCCCTGGGTAAGACAATTTATTTTTATTACAATATATGTTCCTATTTACTTGTTTCCCCACAAGGGCAGAGTTAGACACAAAGTTGCATTTTAATGTGGGGAAAATCCACATCCCCAAAAAAGGGGTAGTCTGGATAGAGACAAAAGTAAAAATTGCCTCAGTCTAGAAAGATTTCTCCCCCACTGACTGAGGACAGTAAAAAAGTGTAGTATCAGAACAATTACTACACTTTGTTCTTAACCAAAAGGTCAAAGAAAATGACAGTATTTAGTTTTCCCCCACTGCAAGAACTTAGACACCAGGGTCAGAAAGTGAGATTGAGAAGTCAGCACCCCAGAGGAGGGGCACTCTGGCCTGCAAAAAATGCCTGGGCAGTGCCTTCGGCATTCCCAGTGAGGGCGCCTTAGGCGATTAGCAATAACCTAAGCCCTTCCCAAAGAGAGAAGGCAAGGCCTGGGAGGATGGACCTCCTAGAACTGCACAGAACTTAACTCCTACCGCAAAATCAATAGGGACCGGATCATTATAGGAATGGTCTAATCTCTGTTGATTTTGGGAAGGAAAATGACAAAATGCTTCTCTGTAGTATTCCTATCTTTTATTTCCAAAGTTTAGACATTGTTGAACCATTTCTAACTCTGAAAATACGATTTGTTGGAAAGTTCTGTGTAAATGTGTTTAGTCTACCTTTTAGGACTATGTTGCATATGTCTTTTATAATTCTATGCTTCCATGTAGTGCCGTAGGCTTTCTCAAGATTCAAAACATTGATAGCATGATGTCTATGTACAAAGCCAACTCCGATAAATGTTTCTTCATTAAGTTATTAAAGTTTAATAGTTTCTTCATTAAACCTGTTTCGATATATATTGATGCGAGAAAGGGACACCCGTTGTTGCACAGCCATAAAATATGCTTAAATATATTTTTTATGCAGATTTTATAGTTATTATTATAGAGTCGATTCTCTATCGATTTTTATATATTTTTTTTTTTTAGTTTTACAAAACAGTCATCACTTATCAAGCCCCGGCAGCCACCCGAGGATAAGGGTTAATAAGTGTACAATAGTCAATGGGAAAATGTTGTAGTAATCGTTAGTAGTGGGAATTGGGTAAATTGGATTACTTAAGGGGATGGCTCATCAAGAACTTGTTTACGTTGGACTTGAAGGCAATCATATTGTAGTCAGTTGGAAAGCAGGAAAACAGGCGTGTAGTTCTAAGAAAGAAACTTTGTTCATGGAATCTACGTTTAGATTTCATATTATATTGTACCTAATATATAGTCGTGATTTCAAAAGCAAAATAAAATATAACTTGGGTGCCATCAGCTAGAATCCAAACCAAAACTTAAACCAAAATATATAGAGCTTCAGCTTGAGACATTACTGAATCAGCCATTGTCAGTCGGATAAGAAATAGCTAAAAATAAACTAAGATTAATGTACAAATGTATATGTATTTGCCCATGCATAGAACAGCATTTTAAGTTTACTCATGTTTGCAAGTTTTCATTTCTTTCAATTTTGTTTGCTAACAAGCTATTTTAACTCAAGCTATCTTAACCCATAAAAAAACGATCCACAAAAAAAGTGCAATCATTTGAGCTGCTTTGCGCCACTCTGTAGCCTTCCATCTCGGAGGAGATTTAGTTTGAAAAAATGGAGACAGACAGACAGACAGACAGATGGACACAGTGAGTTTTATATATTGATGTTTCTCTATAGCACTTAGGTATTTCATTAAACATTTTCTCCATTGTCTTACAATAACAGTTAATTATTGAAATCGGTCAATAGTTTGTTGGGATTAATGTATCTTTTCCTGTGTTTGGTAGGGGCATGATTATTGCTTTCTGCCATGTTTCTGCAAAGCTGTCATAAATACTATATCTGATTAAAATTTCTCTAGTAATATTTTTACATGTTGCTGGCAATTGTTTTATAAATTTATAGTGTATATCATCAGGTTTTGTTGCTGTATCATGGGATTTTATCAGGGTCTTTCAGTTTAGTAATCGTAAATGGAAAGTTATAATTTTCTGTATTGCCCAATGTGAAGTTTCCACAATGCTCCTAAATTTTTTAAATATAGTATCACATTGTTAGCTCAAGCAATGGTTTTAAACTTCTTCTGCCAACAGGTTGGCAACATATTCTCTTTTTGTATATTTTTCTCTGTTTAAGCTTTTAAGTGTTATTTGGATGTAATAATTTTTCTATTTATTTTCCTAATCATATTCCATATTTTCTTTATTTGTGTGTCCATATTTATAATGTAAAAACATTGTTTCCAGGCTTTTTGTTTAATAAAGCAATGCATGTTTCTATGGATTTATTAATACTTTTGTAGATTTGATTGAATAGGGTTTGTTTCTTTGAATAGAATAAAAGCAAGCGTGAAAGGAATTTAATTGTTAATAATTTATTGTTAAGAAACTTGCTATGATGAGGCAATGTAATTTTTAAAAATAAAAATAACTTTTGGAAAAGAAAAAGTACTACAAATACAAGCTTACATATAAAATAGAACACACAAGGATACAGATTATGCCATAAGTTTTTCGATTCTTTTATCATTAAGTTTCTTTTACTAAATATATCTGGTTAGATATAATAGGAAGTCTATGAAATCGATTGGAATTCGTTTTTATTATGTGAATAACACAAATTGTAAAATTCTATAATTCACTTGCTAAGTAGAATCGAATATCGATTTGGCAAATGCAAACTATTTAAGTCTGATGTTGAGAATCCAACCAACTTTATATATTAGATTATAGAGATGATTCATTATATATATATATATATATATATATATATATATATATATATAGAGAGAGAGAGAGAGAGAGAGAGAGAATTCATTATATAAGAGAAAAAAACACTTTAGTTTTCAGCTAAAAATGATGTTGGAGGTGGGTGGTAATCTAAAACTTACCCCTTGACGTCCAGGTGCCCCGCCATGTTGTATGAGGTAGGCCTTCAAGGCCCGCAATAATTTCTTGTCCATCGTATGTTCACTAAAGTTATGTAACACAAAGCCACCCTAGAAGAATGAAAATATAAAGGGAACATTTAGAAATAAATTTCTAACTTTTTAATTAAATACATAGTATTACAACCTACTGCTTTGTTTATTTGCCTCTACAGCTCATGGTTGCACTGTCTCAACCCTAATAGGTCCCGCACTATCAGCCAAACTCCAGCCCCATCACCACACTATCTCACTCCTGTGCCTGTTTTACAAGTACTCTGATGGAATGTCCTCTGATGAACTCACAGCACTCATGCCCCCTCGACGTACAGAAACCCAACAAACAGAAAACTTCCACCCCTATGCTGTTGATGTCCCTAGATGTCAGAAAGCCTTCTATTCTAATAGTTTCTTCCCTTGACTTGCTGTATTTCAGAATTCCCTCCGTTTCCTGCTTCCCTGACAGTACTAACCTGCAAAAGTTTAAATCTAACGTAAACAGATATCTTGCTACTCAATTCCCCCCTAAGTCCCCTGCTAGACAAGATCCCAAATAGTAGCCCCTTAAGTTCAAGTAGTAATAAGCCTTGTTTGTCATGAAAATGAAGAATAAAAAAAATTCCAAAGGCATTTTAAAACATTTTGTTTTTTTTAACATCTTTTCCCTTTTGGATATTGATCACTTTTAGCATAAACTAAACCATGAGGACCGGAGAGTGAGCTTGAGAATGTTTCTGACCCATGAACCAAGGAAAAGTGATATTAAATGAAAAGAAGAAGAAGAAGAAGAAGAAGAACGGTACACATACAAACATATAACAGCATGGATCAAAATGGTCAAAGAGTCTCTAATCTAATAAATCCTGCATTATTGGCTAAGTTTCAATCCAGGTCCATCGCTGAAATGTCCATTTTATAATTACTTTAATGGAATATGCTTTGATGAATTCGTAGCACTTATTCCCGCCTAATGTGCATAACAACAAGCAGCAAAATCTCACACCGTCACTGCTAAGGTCCCTAGATACTAGAAACTCTTCTATTCTAATAGTTTCTTCTCAAAGACTGCTGCTCTTTGGAATTCCCTCCCTGTGTCTTGCTTCCCTAACTGTACTAAAATGCTGAAATTAAAATGTAATGCGAATAGATATCTTGCAGTTAGATATGATCCCAATTAGTAGTTCCTCGTGTCTAAGTGGCGACATGTCTTGTTTGAGGTAGGAAAAAGTAAAAAAAAAAATATATCATTGATAGAGAAAATTTAGAGTAAAAATCAAAACTAAACAAAGAAATAGTTTTGATAAGTTAGAAATATAAAAATTGAAAATAGTAACTTTTTTCAATGTAAGATTTCTTCACTATTTCAATATTTTACTTTTTTTTATTACTTAACTAGCAGGACCTGTGTACCAGCGTTGCCCCTCTGTAAAGCATTGTTGGGTACTGACATCTATTGACTAATACTGGATGCCTATGGAGGTCACTGGTGGTTAGTGCAGTTTTGAGGTAGTTACTTGTGTTTACTGGTAGGCACTGGGTGCCTTTACAAATGTTATTGTCAGTTCCCAGCATACACTATAGGTCATTGGTGACCATAACTAGTATCAACCTTCATTAGACTGTTCAGAAATGAAAATGTTTGTGGTCACTGGTGGTCATAAGTGTTTGGAAGTGGTTACTTGTGTTTATTGACAGACACTGGCTTCCTCTGCAACTATTAGTGATTGTTGGATCACTATGAAATGAAATTGCCTGTTTTCACTAGTCGGGCACTGTTATCCAGTTATGATGTTGATAGTAAGTATGAACAGTGCTCTTTTAAGGTGGTTACTGTCACTTCATGACAAGGATGGGCACTGGCTGGCACTAGCAGGCAAATTGCCTGACTTCAATTGTCAGGCACTGCCATCCAGTTACAGGCACTGTTGATCACTGGTGGTTGTGATAGTGATTAGCAATAACTGATAATCAGTACTTTTTTAAAGTGGTTACTGTCACTCCATGGAAAGGGCAGACACATGTAGGTAGTGGACAGAATTAGTAGTTACAGCTGTTTTGAGATGGTTACTTGTGGGCAGTGGTGTTTACTCAGTGTCTGGTAGCACTGACTGCCTTAACTACTGTCTGTCACTGGCATTAACTATCAGCGAAAGGCAGCCATGGCCAATGCCATGTTTTGTACCAAACCTAAGTAAAGCAACGATCCTATCCTTCATTCTATGCAATTTTGGTTGGCTGCATTGATGTAGATATACAGAATATGGAGCGGGCTGTTTTTAGATATGACGTTCAAGTTAAATTTAAGCTTGTATAGTATTTTTTGTTTATTAAAATATTAAGTGAAAGTACAGAATAGTTACAAAAAGCTGTCATCTAATATGTTAAAAATGGCTTTCTAAATGAAAACGTTATTATTTTAGCACATTTTGTATTCTGGTGCATTTTTTGTCACATTTATTCATATATACTTTAATTATGTTTGTGTAAAATTTGCGAGAAATGAAGACAATGATGATGATGGCACTAATGATGATGATGATGGTGACAGAGAGAGTGAAAATGAAGATAAAAAGAAAAAAAGCAAATAAGAATTTGGTGGGGGAATTTCAATTATGATATCCTATTCCTTCATTAGGGAAGAAGTAAACATACAATGATAGGTATTATTTTAGTTTTTGTTATCCGATTGTTTGTTGTTTTGTTGGATGACACCATGTTGTTTAGTTCTCAATAATTGTTTGTAACCATTCGAAATTCCCTTAATTTTATATTCCCTAAATCCAATAAAGAAGAGCCAATCAAATTGACTGGAACCTACTAATGAATTCTGAAGGAACGGATTCATATTTCTGTACAACAGTCATAATAAGCGAATGTTAAATGTATGGAATAAGAAAGTAAAGAAAGACAGCAGGGTTGCAAAATATATATGAAATATATCAAAGTTTTCAAGTGTTTACTGGGAGAGTGAGAGGAGAAAATAATGATTGAGTAAGTATCCTGCTACCACCTGTTTATATGACTTGTTTGCCAGAATGATTCTCCTTGGAAATATTATAGAAATTCATGGTATTGAATGAAATCAACTGATAATACTTAGTAAAGTTGCATTAGGTATTGGTAAGTAGTGTGACCATATTGAATTTATATGCAGCATCTGTGTTTGCATTGCTATAATGCTTTTTCTACAGGAGAAAATCGTCTTTTATTTTATCAATTATATTATAGATTAAAATATTTCATTAATTATAGATGGAAGATGGGTAGAAATACTGTCTCTATTAATCATATTATAGAATATAGATATTTTATTAATTATAAATAGGATATGAATAGATTATAGATAGACAAAGTAACCTTTACTTGAAAAAGGCTCCTATTTTAAGTTTAAATATTTCTAACCAAAAGAATGGTTTTGTTTTTTCAATCAAACGAAGGTTCATTGCAAATAATTTGCAATTAAAAAAACAAAAATAAAAATGTATATCTTACCAAATAGGCAGCCATTACAATTCCCATACCAAATCCAACTACAACATCAGTCCAGAAGCTTTTAAAAAGCCCTATTTCCACGAGGCCACACAATAACGACATCATACAGAAAATCATGGCCAAAAACACTCGCACAAGTTTCAAGGTGTGTGTGCCAACACCATAATGAATATAAATCTGGAGACAGAAAAAAAAGAAAGATAAAATGACATTTTTGTATACTATATATATATATATACATATATATATATATATCAGAAAGTATAAAAGAATATTGAAGGATTCTTTAAACTTATCAAGATATAAGAAGCTCAACATGTAAAATGGAGCAAGCATAAGCATATAAAAAAAAGTTATAGACAAGATAAAGTATATTTATATATATATATATATATATATATATAGAGAGAGAGAGAGAGAGAGAGAGAGAGAGAGAGAGAGAAAGAGAAATACAAAGGAACAGACCAAGTTCTGTTTTTTTAAGATACTGGTTTCTACCCACTAATAAAATATATTTAATGAATACAGCACGAAATGAACAACAAACTTCTTTTCAACAGTAACAACGTAAAAGGGTATTTATTTGCAACAGAAGTTGAAGGTCAGACTGAGATAGAGGAAGAAAGAATAGAAAGTTCTTTCGGGATCGGTGTCGATCAGTTAGGATATTTCCTGTGTCATCCCCAGCAAGCAGTTGTCTCCAGTGGAGACCATCGATGCTAGGTCGAGATGTCCGTCGGACAGGGGACTCAGCTAGTCTGAAAGTCTGGTCCTGACTGACTGACGTTCCCTCAAGACTTTAGGGAGCAGATGAATCAATGCGCCATGTTATCTGATAGGCTAACCTATGACTGAAAAACTCAGAAAATAGTTATTTGTAACTGCTACAATGTGTTCCTCAACATTTCATCTTTATTGCAAAACTTCTTTTGAAATTCAGAAAACAAAATACCAGTACAAACATTTGAAAATATATTTTTGATGTCATGAAATGTCTGACCTTGTTCCATTTCATAAACGGAAAAAGTTCTTGGAAATTCAAAGAGGGGGGGGGCATAGTGTTGTGAAAGAGTAAGATTTTCTTTTATAACGTAATGTGGCCATAAGATTATATATATATATATATATATATATATATATATATATATAAGTTATGAAAAATGTAGGTTGATGGTTTTTTATAAGATAAAAGATTTTATTTTATGAGTTACACAAAATAATTGCTGAATGTTGAATCTAACACAGAACCCATGGCTGCTCCATATTTTTGTATGTAGCTGTTGCAATAATCTATTCATTCCACCTGTGTCTTTAACAGTGAAGAAAAAAAAACATATACAATGACTTAACTGCCACAAGGAGGTTAACCATGCATCCTTCTGAAAACAGCCATTGCTAAACTCCTTACTAACCAATATTCTTGTTCCCACCTCCAATTAAAAAAACTTTTAGTAGACAAAATGCCTGTTTGCAAACATATCACTAATTTCCATAAACTCTATACTCTAGAAGCATTTCTAATTAAAACTAAAAAGCAAAGATTAATAGAATAAATTTTAATAACAGTGATAACACACTTAAATGTTTGTAAAAGTAACAAGAATATGTATATAGAAACAAGTGACTTACTGAAGACGGAAAAAAAGTCTCTTCTATAAATATTCTAAAATCAGTTTGGTGATAATTATTCCTGACAATGGATCCAGATGGACGAAAGCACTCAGGTTAACAGGGACTATGACAGCTTCATCAGTCAATTCTTGCTTGAAGCAAGAAAATTACTAAGATTGAAAAGGATTCAAACCAAAATATGTATACAGGAATTGTCTGTGTTTTTTAATGAAATATGCCTAAAGGAAAAAATGCTGCATATATATATATATATATATATATATATATATATATATATATATATATATATATAATGGACTCTCCCATTGATTTCGATGTATGAGCTTCAGTCACAACAACTAAGTTGCTCAGAAATCCACACAGATGATTTGTTTATAGTGGTGAAGGCTTTGTGTAGAACCAACCACACTTTTTGGTATTACTGCTAACCTTTGTTAGTGCAGATGACTGCCACAGGACAGAGTATACAATAGATCGCAGGTTTTACATCAATTTCTTTCTCCTAGATACATGTCTTAATGAAGACTGGAGGTGCATCTCTCCCAGTGAATTAATGCGCCCTCAGATACCAACCTGAAAATTTATATCTCTCGGCACGGTACATACAGCACCTAGTCTTCCCACATGGTTACTCATTTGGTACTGGCCAGGCTTGACGTTGCTTAACTTTGGTAATCTGAGAGAACCGGTGTGTCAACATGATTGTGCCGTATATATATATATATATATATCATTTGACCCTCACCTGAAGATGCCCTCGGAATGGAATGAAAACGTTCGTAATACATATGGGGCATATATTATCTTTTGGGATGTTCACACAAATAAGATAAGAAAAATCGAAAAATACAATTAATTAAACAGAAACTATCTTTTGATTTTAATAATGTTGTTTAAATAAAAAACATGCTGCCTAAATACACACACACACATATATATATATATATATATATATATATATATATATATATATATATATATTAGTGGAACCAAAACGAAAGTCAGCACTTGTCATTTTTAAGAAAACACAGATTTAAGCTAAATTGAATGTAGCTGTTTTCACAACCTATACCTCATTTCATTTGCCTTTTATTCCTCTACTAGCGAGGGGTACCCGGCTTGCCCAGGTGTTTGGAGGTGTGTGTGGTTTTGGGTAAATAAAAAGAAAAATCGTTGGTTGTTAAAAAAAAAACAAAGCCTTGACGTGCAGTTGGAAAATAGTAAAGTGTGAAAAAAAAAAAAACAGGTGCCCGTTTTTGCCGAGTTATTGACGTGAACTTTGAGTTTGGGACAGTGTTTTATTTAACGCGAGTCTGTTTTTTTATACAAAAAAGCTTAATGCACATGCGGCAATGGTAAGCGATAGCTATTCAGCAGTTAACATTTTCTGCGGGACAGTTTTTAATGAGGTCAATAAACTGGTTTATTTGTTTTTAACTAACTTTGGAAAAAAAACAGCTCACTGTTTATTAGGGGGTATGTCTCGTCTCGAAATGGAAGCAACTGTCTGATATGACGAAGCCGACATTGACCAAACGTTACATAACTTTCTAGAGACCACTGGCCGTGGGCCAGTATTTCGAATCGAGTTTCACTTTTTTTTATACCGAAAAACGAATGCAACACGTGCAGATCCGAAAATGTTGAATAATTAACGTTTCAAAATCGGGCAAATTAAACAGAGAGGCGACCACCGTTGTTAAGTCATAGATACTATCATTTAGATGTGATATAAAAAGTTTTAAAAATGAGCGACGGCCTTGAGAATCCGCCCGAAAAAAGCCTTTTAAAGACATACACAAAAAGCGAACACAAATACACACATACATTTTCGCTTTTATATACATAGATAATTTTACCTGTTCATATTGACTTTTAACTGAAGTATCCTAGTGTTCATGTCAATTTAAGAAATTAACTTCAAATCGAGAAGACAAAAAGAAACTCTGCACAATGGAAAACTGTTATTTAAATGCAACTTTAGAACATTAATGCAAAACAAATACAACAGGAACACAATGAACTAGTTAATATTTAGTAGCATAGCCTTATTCAATTTGACACCCTGCAATTTTTGGGCATTCCTTGAATTAGTTTGCGGCAATACTTTGGTGAAAGGGCATCCCACTTTTTAATTTTTGTCCAAAGTTCTTCCAGATTTGAAATTTAATCATTGCATAGTTATTGATTGATGTAATGTCATACATTTTCAATAGGATTGAGGTCTGGAGATTGTGCAGGCCAATCTAAACACGGAATATCATTCTCTTTAAGGAACTTCTTGACATTGCCAGCTGTGTGAATGGGAGCATTATCCAGGTAAAATTATATAGGAATAAAAGGCGAATCAAATGAGGCATAGGCGTTTAAACAGTTACATTCAATTTAGCTCAAATTTGTGATTTATTTTTTAAATGACAAGTGCAGACCTTTTTGGCGCCACTATATAAGAGCAAATAGTTAATAAAACATGTTAAAAAACACTTTGAAAAAGAGTTAAAAACATATTTAATCTGAAAAGGAAACACTTAATAAGTGGATGGTCCTTAATCCACGGTGTTTCGAAGGAATACTTTCCTTCTCATCAGAGGATAGGAATTAGAAAAATGCGGGATCGAATTTTGCATACAAAAGTATTTGATGAAACTGCAAGTAAGTCAAAGATCTTACTTGATAACAAAAAGTGAAGCAGAGGGAATATGGTGAAGAAAAAGGTGATTTCACGTGAATGGATAGTCTGGTGAAAGGTAAAGTATCCAATTACAGCAAAATCCAAAAATGTAAGTCCAAGAAAGTTAATTAAATTTCCATTCGCACAAGTAAAATCCAAGGAAATTGCATGATTGGAAGATGGTCCAAAATAATCCAAAAGGCCGAAATCCGTGGAATAATTCACAAATATGTACAAGGAAAAGGGGAAAAAATTCCAATAATATTAATAAAAGAAAAATAAGATATGCATTTAACATGGCTGCCAAGACAAAGTGTAATCAAGAAAAATGAGTGAAGAAGAAGAGAGAAAAAAAAATGAGTAAAGAAGAACAGGAAAAAGAGGGAAAAAAAAGATTAAATGGTGATAGAATTAAATATAAAATAGAAAAGCAAATGTCAAAATGACCCAGACAAGATGACGTTAAAGGCGCAAAAAATATAGGGCAAAAAAAGAGGTCAACTGAAATGTACTTACTTAAGAAAATGTCAGCAAGAGTTATTAAAAGACACGAAATGGAAGTATTTCTTCGAAACTTCGCGGATTAAGGACTATCCACTTATTAAGTGTTTCCTTTTCAGATTAAATATGTTTTTAACTCTTTTTCAAAGTGTTTTTTAACATGTTTTATTAACTATTTGCTCTTATTATAAGCTCTATCTCCTATTTGGTTTTATCAAGCTTTTACATCTGGGTGAGATTACTTTATCAATATTAATTCTTTAATATTCATAATATACTTTAGTTTTACCACCTTGGATCATTTTGGTAATTTAATTGTAATTTTTATTTTATATATATATATATATATATATATATATATATATATATATATATATATATATATATATATATATATAAACCCAATATCATCAAAAATTTACTACTTGAGCCGCTAAATCAGTTAAATGTTGAACTGATATATTTTTTCTAATTGTTATACTTGTTTTTAAAATATCTGATATATAATAGGAAAGCGTGTAAAGTGTATTTGTGTCGAAGTTATCTCCCTTAGATCTATTAGAAACTTATGAGTGAGAATGCCAAGAAAATTACATTACTTTTTTTTTTACTCTTTACTGGCTGTCAGATTTTTTTTTTTTTCATTTTTCCCGACCATTCAAGCCTAAAGGAATTCGTAATTGTATTCTTAGTAGACTCCTACCAGGTCATGACTGATGAAACAAAAGCATGCTTTTCCTGTGGATTAAATAAAGGGTTCTGTTTGAAATTCTGTGCAGATTGTTGATTTCAACAGGAAAGTTCCAGAGTTTGGTATAAAGATTCTCAGGTTTGACAAGATATGCCTGAAGAATGTCGGCAGTTACATTGGCTGAAACGTTGTAAAAACAACACTGGAGACGGGAACAGTAATTTCAATAATGCATATTGCCATTATTTTATATGATTTATAATTAGAAGCTTTTTTTTCTTGTTCAACAAAAATTACTTACCACAAGGAAGACAGCTGCGTATGAAGTAAGGGCTGCATTCATAGAAGGAAATGAAGTTCTGCAAAATAGAAAAGAAAGTAATTTGTTAGTTTAAGGGCTTAAATTATGCAAATTTATATGTGAAAGTAAATATTAACTACGCTTAAATCAAGCTATAGTACAAAGTTTTTTCTTTTGTAATCGAACCCTTTTAGAAACTTAATGTAATTTAATGATATAGTGTGAAATGATAAACTTGTTGCCCCAAAGAAAACAATATTACATGTTTATTTTAAAACTTTTATTGAAAAAAATCAATTCAAGTAACTTGATTATGTAGTAAAGCTAACATCTATTCAATGCAGTCGCCTTCAGTCTCAATCACTGCCTTGATACGAGTCCGGAACTGAGAGCATGCCTTTTTCAGGAGCTCGGTGAATAGTCAGCAGATGACAGCAATCAGGCTGGCTTTGCTGTTGTGGGAGGTCATGTTGGTGATGTTCTTGATGTATGACCAAACAAAGTAGTCCAGTAGGTATAGGTCAGGAGAGGAGAGAGCCAGTGAGAGAAGGGTACAAAGTCGTAGCACTCCTTCAGAAGCTAAGCCTGTCAGCGGGCACCTGATTGCATCAGGGGATCACTGAACTCTTCAGTACATTCAGGTACACTTTGATGTTTATTTTCAAGCCGACTTCAAAGATGTGAGGTAGCATGATGTGGCCCTCACTCGAAATAGCGCCAAAGCCCATAACTTTGAATTTTTGTTGAGCTGTGCCCGCAAGCGTTGATTTGCATTTTGAGGGCACTGGCAATGGTCCTGTTGTCATAACTTGGATTGGTAGAGAGCATGAGTTGTACAGTGGCGCTTCGCCAATCTCGCACATGGAACATTGTGTCACTTTCAGACATGAAAGAAGGCTCCTATCGCTCTTGGAATTTGTACACAACTGGCCAACTAGTAGATGGTCTGCAACAAAAAAAGAAAACCGGTTTTTATCAAACAGAAATGGAATCATGTCGTCTTTTTTAAGGCAACAATTTTATCATTCTACCCTGTATATGTACTAATTTAGTAATTAGACGTAAGGACATATCCTTCTAACAAAATGCCCCACACTCGCAAGTGTACCTTGAATATATGGTTCTGCTATATTATGTTCCAGTCAGTC
Source organism: Euprymna scolopes (assembly GCF_053919585.1). Taxonomy (NCBI): domain Eukaryota; kingdom Metazoa; phylum Mollusca; class Cephalopoda; order Sepiida; family Sepiolidae; genus Euprymna; species Euprymna scolopes. The sequence goes on from NC_136499.1 coordinate 42,420,159, forward strand.
ATTATTAGCTAAACATTCACTTGAGCATTTTATATACATAAAACAGTAGACGTATGTGTGTGTATGTGTGTCTATTTGTCTATGTGTAAATATTTAACTGATAAACTCCTGGTCACATAACACTGAAATTAACAGAAAATATTAATCATATACCAAGAATGGTTTATAACAATTAAAATCTTTGTTTGGATCGATAAATAAGATGTACAGACATATATCGGCAAGTTGAAACGCAAACTGCATATTTCAACTTATTGACATATTTTTACTTTTTTTTGTGCATGCCCAAATTCAATTCATTTCTTCAAGTCATTTAATATTAAATCTTTCTTATATATATCTCGATAGCTGCATTGATAGAAGATGCACATGTTTTGGTTTCGGTTCTAGCTGATGGTACCCAAGTCATTACTTATTTTTTAACTTTTAAAATCATGGCTATATATCAGGTAAAATATAATATTTAATAGAGAATTGGCTTTGTAATAATAAATATAATTTTTTTTTTTACAAAGGCATTACCACTTATCAAGGCCAAGAGGCCACTTGTTCTGTACGAAATAAAATATATTTAAGCATATCTTCTGACCTGGCAAGGCCGAGTGCACCCCACTAGTTTAAAATAAGAAAACATTTCAAGACGTTTACAAAAAAGAAAATACGAAATTTCTAATTAAAAAAAAAAAAACATATTTTTTTAAGGAAGTACACATTTGCTATATAATAAATATGTTAGAAAATCATTCATTTGAGTATTTATAAAAAAACAAACATTCGATGAGGTTTATTTAATCTATTTTTTTTACATTTATAAAGAAATTATTTTCACAAATAATTATTTCTGTGAATAAACATATTTCAATGAAAAAAAAAAACAGAACACTTTTTAGATTTTCGTTTGTGTTGACCTACATTTTAATATGTCAAAAAATACAAAATTCACAGGGGCCAGATATTCGCAGTAAATCGGCAAGTGCAGGGCGCTTTCTTAGGAAATAGAGGTTTATCTTGGGTGATATGCCGTTTCAACAATAGTAATAATCATGAATATAATTAAGTTTTTAAAATATATATGGCAATTAAGCTACATGGAATTGTACTTTAACTGTCATATATATTTTCAAAACTTACTACCTAGCTCTACTTGTGTATCGAGCACTTTCAACATAAATACCAAAAATATTCACATAAATTTTATGTAGATACATAAAATAATATCTTTATGTATATATATATATATATATATATATATATATATATATATATATATATATATATACAAGGGATGTCTTAAGACATTACACAATAATATTACTTATGAAACTAGTAACAAAATTTTAGTGCCTAGTGTTAGTGATTAACATTAACGGATTCTTAGCCGCTAAACAACATGCTTTTGAATTTTGTACATGTTTTGCACATAATCACGTTCACATGCGACATCCCATCAATATATTAAAGCCATAAATTAGAAGATATTTAAAAAAGGCCTACTGAAGAGAACTTGAATGCCTACTGGAGAGAACTTGAATGCCCACTAGACACTGTCCTTGAGTGTCTACGGTCTCTCTGTACAGGAGTTTGTCAGAGCAACCTGGCATGAGGATACTTTTTCCATAGAAGTAAACCCTGACCAAATATTCAAAATCACATAATATTCGCTGCCCAAATAAGATCTCCTCACTATGGCTAACCCACATTAGCTTTTCCGAGGAATGGTGCGCCTTCTCCAAGTGATGTTACCTCAAGTAATAGCACGAAGCTGGATACTCCACCAGACTAGATAAATCATTCATTTGAATATTTGTAAAAAGACAAACATTCGATGAGGTTTATTTAATCTAATTTTTTTATATTTATAAAGAAATTATTTTCACAAATAATTATTTCTGTGAATAAACATATTTCAATGAAAAAAAAACAGAACACTTTTTAGATTTTCGTTTGTGTTGACCTACATTTTAATATGTCAAAAAATACAAAATTCACAGGGGCCAGATATTCGCAGTAAATCGGCAAGTGCAGGGCGCTTTCTTAGGAAATAGAGGTTTATTTTGGGTGATATGCCGTTTCAACAATAATAATAATCATGAATATAATTAAGTTTTTAAAATATATATGGCAATTAAGCTACATGGAATTGTACTTTAACTGTCATATATATTTTCAAAACTTACTACCTAGCTCTACTTGTGTATCGAGCACTTTCAACATAAATACCAAAAATATTCACATAAATTTTATGCAGATACATAAAATAATATATATATATATATATATATATATATATACAAGGGATGTTTCAAAAGTAATGCCTCCTATTTTTTTTATTTAGCCTGAATGGATCAAAGAGGATTGAAAATTTCTTATGCATTCATGATCTAAAAGTTTCATCTTTTTGTTACAGATATTGACGGTATGAGACTCTTAGAAATTAACTCCTATTATGGACATGCATCAGAAGCAAAGACACGTCATTGAATTCCTCCATACAGAACAAATTGGACCAATCAACATTCACCATCGCCTGTTGAACGTTTATGAAGCCGATGCAGTTGATGTCAGCAAAGTTAGGAGATGGGTTCATCGATTTCAGAGTGACAACAAAAATGTGAGTGACAAAGCGTGAACTGGATGCCCATGCACAGCCACTACTCCATCACAGGCAAAACTGCATTGAGAATGGTGGTGGCTATGTAGAAAAATAAATCCTGGTGCACAAAAGATCACTCGTTTTAATGAGTAGTACTGAGATGTTATATGTGAATGTGCTTAGCAAGAAAGCAATAATGATAATACAAAAACAGCACACCACAATACAAATATCAAAAGATTAAAATTCTTAAGACATCACACAATAATATTACTTATGAAACTAGTCACAAAATTTTAGTGCCTAGTGTTCGTGATTAACATTAACGGATTCTTAGCCGCTAAACAACATGCTTTTGAATTTTGTACATGTTTTGCACATAATCACGTTCACATGCGACATCCCATCAATATATTAAAGCCATAAATTAGAAGATATTTAAAAAAGGCCTACTGAAGAGAACTTGAATGCCTACTGGAGAGAACTTGAATGCCCACTAGACACTGTCCTTGAGTGTCTACGGTCTCTCTGTACAGGAGTTTGTCAGAGCAACTTGGCATGAGGATACTTTTTCCATAGAAGTAAACCCTGACCAAATATTCAAAATCACATAATATTCGCTCCCCAAATAAGATCTCCTCACTATGGCTAACCCACATTAGCTTTTCCGAGGAATGGTGCGCCTTCTCCAAGTGATGTTACCTCAAGTAATAGCACGAAGCTGGATACTCCACCAGACTAGATAAATTCTTGTCCTGGAATTCAGTAAGACCAAGAGACCAAAATGAAAGATATACTACAACATATGAAAATGGTTAATTGGGGAGAGGAAAATTATGTTCTCAATTTCTTTACTAACTCAGTGTTTGAGAGATAAAGAAGTTTAATGGAACATTCGAATATGTATGTATATCATATAGAGTTCAAGTGTTAGCTCCAGGTTGTGGGCATCTTGACTTCTGAGAACTTCGACTGAAGTAAAATAAAATAAACACACCAAAACCTGATGACTTGCTGAATTAAATTGAAAGTAATCACAGAAAATAAAAGAAAAATAAAATGAGAAAGCGAGGAAAGTTAACATATTATCTTCATGCAAAATGTTTTAGGTGCTTTTAATTGACTGTCTTTTAAATTTCTTTTGTTTTGGATATTTTAAGTTTTTATCTTAATTTTTCTCATTATCTACTAAATAATGTGTTAATGAAACTTATATAAAATCTGTTCCTTATTTCATTCTAAATACTTTTTTAGAGGATTTCAAATTTTATATTATCACAGTTCGTCTGAGCTCCAATCTATTGTCCCCCCCCCTCGCCAAACTTTCACAAAAAATCACTCGTCTAGCTAAAACCATTATCAATAATTTCCCACACTCTTTACCTGTGCCTAAACCTAAACGTAGATTCCATGAACAAAGATTCTTTCTTAGAACTGTACACCTGCAGAACTCTTTCTTGATCTTTCGTTTGCCTGTTGTCCATCTGACCACAATTTGGTTGTCTTCAAGTCAAGCATAAACAAATTCTTGATGAACCGTCCTCTGAAGTAATCCAATTTACCAAATTTCCACTACTAACGATTACTATATTATCCCATTGACTACTGTACATGCAGTAACCCTAATCCTCGAGTGGCCTCCGGGCCTTAATAAGTGGTGACTCCTATGTAAAAACAAATAAAATATTATAGATATATTAGATTTTTTAGCCCATTAAAAACAGGCAAAAGTTATAGCTGTTGATTTAGAATAGGTGTTTTATGCTCAACTCATGGTTGAATATGGCTAACTTTGTGCTCATTTTCTGCAGCATTAAATACTAATCCCTATTTAATGCATAACTGTGCATTAAATGGATACCATAATACTTAGTTTGTTGCACCTTATCATAACAAAGGCCCATACAAAATTTCAAACAGATCGGCCAAGTAGTTTCTGAAAAGTTAAATGCGATATTGTGGTGACTAATCCCTAACTTTGCATCAAACAAATACCATAATACTTATTTTGCTGCACTTTATCATAACAAAAGTTCATACATAATTTCAGACAGATTGGTTCAGTAGTTTCCAAGAAAAGTGGAACGGACAGCCAGACAAGCAAACATATTAAGAGAAACCAGAATTTTTCCATGGCCACTCATACTGGATTTATATTAAGAACAATGGGCTCCACATTTTAGCCAAGTTTCAAAAAAAATCTAATGGATGGATCAAAAGTTAGGACCAAAATGTGCCATTTTTGGCCATTTGGGGGTATTTTTGACCTCTTTTGAGCCCCTGGGGGTGCAACAGGAATTTTTATAAAAAAATTTTTTTTTTACTGTGCACATGTATTTAATGAAATACAACTTGTGGCAAAATTTCAGGAAAAACTAATGGACGGTTATCTGGCAATAGTCCAGACTAACAGACGCACAGATGCACGGATGCAACTAAGCACGGATGCCACTGAAAACATAAGTCCCTCTCTGATAAATTAAATATAATATAGATGTATAGATATACAATATGTGGATTGAATACTTACCTTGCATTTCTTAGATGCAATGTATTTTTAACCAAACACAATTCATCCCCTCCAGTCTGATTTTGCAGAGCACATTTTGATCTGTTGATCTGACAGATATCAAGAAAGTTTGGTCGTAATCGGCCAGTCATAAGTTTTATAACATCAGCAAATACCATCAGAGCCATTGCACCAAATAAAAATACACCTGATCAGTGAGAAAAAAAAATAGAAAGAAAAAACATTACTTTAAAATAGTTTTCATTGTTACAATCTTTGAAAAAATTTTCAATGAACTTTAATATTTTTATGAGAATCAGCTGTAAATGTTTTTATGTATCAACTCTCGATTGGACCAAAGCTTTAATCAACAGTTTCTTTCAACCAATCACAACACAAGAAATATTCATTTTTAACTATTATTACTAGGACTTAGAAACCTCTTGATCCAGTAACGAATGAGGCGGTCATCAAAGTTAACCATCACTTTCAGTTTTAAGGCAGGTCTGAGAAAATTGACCAAGTCCTTTCTACTTATCCTTCAGCTAACATTCACGTATGTGGAGACTTCAATGTTCACAACGTCGAATGGTTGACCCACTCAAACAAGACCGATGATGAGGGGAGGTTCTGTCATGATTTCTCCATTGCCTATGACCTCACTCAGATTGTTCAGGAACCTACCCGTGTGCCCGATAATGACGGCCAGTATGCGAGCCTACTAGACCTTTTTCTCACAACTTGCCCTGAACTATGTTCAGTTTCTCTTCTGTCGCCTCTTGGATCTTCCGACCACTCTGTTGTATCAATTAAGATAAAAATGAAATGTAATAAGTCCCCAGACGTACCTCTTCATCGTACAGTATATCGATACACTAAGGCTGACTGGGATAGCTTCCGTACATTTATATCTGATCTACCTCTGCATTCCATGTTTAAAAAGGATGTGTCCTCTATAGTATTAGACCTAACTGAATGGTTAATTGTAGGTATTGACCATTTCATACCCTCTAAAAAATTTCAGCAAAAACCTAACAGCCAGCCATGGTTCTCTCCAGAATGTGCTGCTGCCATTGCGCACAGAAATCACTTTTTCCACTGCTTCAAACGTAATAGATGTATGGAAACTAAAGCCGTTTTCAGGACTGCCAGCAACCATTGTAAGAAAGTAATAAGGAACGCAAGAGAGTTGTATGCTCAATCTGTTAAGTCCAAAGTAGCTGAGCAGCGGCTTGGTTCCCACCAGTTTTGGCAAATAGCAAACAGAATCCTGAACAGAAGCGTGTGCTCCATCCCAACTATTATCAATGGATCTGAGGTAATCTCGTCAGCATCAGACAAAGCCAAACTCTTTGTCAAGAACTTTGCAGCTAATTCTACCCTTTGCGACCAAGACCGCCAACCCCCAATATTTCCTCTTGTATCAGAAAACACGCTATGTGATATACGTATATCTGTACGTGATGTTGCCAAGCTAATCAAAAACCTTGATTCCAGTAAAGCAACTGGCCCTGATGGTATTCCAATTATAGTACTCAAAAAACTTCAACCTGAACTAGCGCCCATACTTACAAAACTGTTTAAACGTTGTCTTAAGGAGAATAGTTTCCCATCTCCCTGGAAAATCTCATCAGTATGCCCTGTATTTAAGAATTCAGGTGATCGCTCATCCCCCTCTCAGTACAGGCCAATAAGTCTCCTGTGCGTCATGAGTAAGTTGCTAGAATCTGTATTAAATACAGAAGTAATCAAACATCTCAACAAAAATAACCTTCTTAGTGACACTCAATATGGTTTCCGTTCTGCTAGATCTACAGCAGATGTCCTTACAGTTATATCGCATAGGATTAGCAAATCTCTCGACGGTGGCAATCTTTCTAGGGCAATTGCTCTTGACATATCTAAAGCCTTTGATAGGGTATGGCATAAAGGTTTACTTCATAAGATCGCTAGCTATGGTATAGCTGGAAAAGTCTTCTCAATTATTAAATCATTTCTTTCTGATAGATTCATAAGAGTAGTAGTTGAGGGGCAAAAATCAGAAGCTCACAATATTAATGCCGGTGTCCCTCAGGGATCCATCCTGGGCCCAACTCTTTTCCTGATCTACATTAATGATCTTCCAAATCATATCCTTACATCATTTGTAGACATTTATGCTGACGACACTACCATTTATGGTACCACATCTAAGACAGTAAACGAGCAAGTTCTCTCCAATTCTCTCTCCTCTGATCTTGAGCACGTAGTACAATGGGGAAAGGAGTGGCTGGTTACTTTTAATGCATCTAAAACCAAGCTTCTCTCTTTACATCATCAACATTCTAATCCACATTTGTCATCAATTGAAATGAATGGCTCTCGTCTTCAGGAGGCCTCAAGTTTTGATAAGCTTCTGGGCTTGACCATTACTCCTGATCTTAAATGGAACACGTATATCAAATCTGTTGCCAAGGCCGCTGGAAAAATGGTGGGATCTTTCTATCGATCCAGTAGATATCTCACTGCTGATGCTATTCTCTATCTATATAAGAGCCAGGTACGTCCAAGGATGGAATACTGTTGCCACATCTGGGCAGGAGCTGCTAGAAAGAACTTGTCCTGCCTTGATAGAGTTCAAAATAGACTTCGTAGCCTCGTAGGAGATGTCCTTTTCTCCTCCTTGCAACCTCTATCTCACAGAAGAGATGTTGCGAGTTTGTCTCTGATGTATCGTTATTTTCATGGAAAGTGTTCAACTGAGCTTCAATCTATGGTCCCCCCTCGCCAAACTTTCACAAGAAACACTCGTCTAGCTGTAAACACTATCAATAATTTCCCCCACTCTTTATCTGTGCCTAAACCTAAACGTAGATTCCATGAACAAAGCTTCTTTCTTAGAACTGCACGCCTGTGGAATTGTCTTCCGTTTTCCTGCTTTCCGGCTGACTACAATATGGTTTTGTTCAAGTCTAAAGTAAATAAGTTCTTGATGAGCCGTTCCATATAAGTTATTAAATTTACCAAATTTTCATTACTAATGATTACTATATTGACCAACTTCTACTGTACACTCTTTAACCCTTATCCTTGAGTGGCCTCTGGGCCTTGATAATGTGGTGATGCCTTTGTAAAAAAAAAAAAAAAAAAAAAAAAAAAAAAGGTCCACAGCATCCCTCCAGTTTCTTCCTGCTGCGATCAAATCTCTATTGATTGTTTACTTCCAGTTCAACTTTAGTCTTCCTCTTCTCTTCCCATCAGCGATGCACTAGACCACTTGGTTAGTAGTTCTCTCTTCAACCAATCTTAGAGCAGCATGTCTGAGCCAGACTAGAAGTTGTTTGTAAATTATTGACGATACCAGCTGTTGGTCAGTACTTCTTGGTTGGTAGTTTGATCGCTCAATTTGATCCTGGACACTTTCTAAGCTATTTGGACTCAAATACGTCTAACTTCCTCTCTTGTCTGATTTTGAGATGCCAAATTCCACTTCCATATTGAATATTCACACATGATATATAAACACAAATGAACAATTTTCTTTTTCTTTTCTTGTGTAAATCACAATCCAGCCTAAGCCTTTAGGAGCAAAGCTTTCAGGAGACACAATAAAAACTACTAAACACAGCGACCACATATACACACAAGCTCATCCACACACTCTCTCTTTCTATCTCTGACACAAAACAGTGAGGCAAGCCAATATACACACTCACACCTACAATGCATAGCTCATTTATACATACTGTCACACACAAACTTACCTGGTTCCAACAAAAAAAATTAAAAACAAAAAACATGGCTACTCAACTTCTTCTAACAGACAAAACAACTCTTCTTTCATCCAGAACGTTCTGAGACATTTTGAACTGTTATTCATTATCAACTCTTATTTCCGGTTTTCTTAACATACTATCAATAAAATTGATATATTTATACATGGATGGAGCTGTGATTAGAGATTGTACAACTCTTGCTTCACAATTACAAGTGCAGGCGCCCATAGAGAAGGTACCCATTGTCTCTCAAGACTAAACAGAGGTCATGAGTGGGCGAGACTTAGCTCCAATCTATGGTTCTCTCTTGGCAAACTTTCACAAAAAAAACACTCATCTAGCTGCAACTACTATCAACAATTTTCCCCTATTCACTATCTGTGCCTAAATGTAAAACGCAGATTCCATGAAGAAAGTTTTCTAGAACTGTCCACCTGTGGAACACTGCAATATGGTAGCTTTCAAGGCCAATGTAAACAAGTTCTTGTTGAGCCACCCCCTAAATAATAATAAAAAAAATCATTTTAAAAAAGGCATTATAACTATTGTTGGGACGATTAATCGAAATTCAGATTTAAAAAAAAAAATCAGAATTTTTGTGATAACAGAATCAAAAAAATTTGTGCCTATTGTTCTGTGAAAGTACAGAATAGTTAACAAAGCCCACACACACCGCCACCCATTGGACATTTTCCTTTTTGTTTTTTGTTTTTTTAAAAAGGAATCACCACTTATCAAGGCCCGGAGGTCACTCGAAGACAAGAGTTAATGAGTGTACAGTAGTCACATGGAAAATATTGTAGTAATCGGTTGTAACGGAAATTTGGTAAATTGAAGAAGATGGCTCATCAAGAATTTGTTCACATTGGGCTTGAAGACGACCATATTGTAGTCAGTTGGAAAGCAGGAAAATGGAACAGAGTTCCATGGGCTTGCAGTTTTAAGAAAGAAACTTTGTTTATGGAATCTACTTTTAGGTTTAGGAACAGATAAAGAGTGGGGGAAATTATTGATAGTGGTTTCAACTAAACGAGTGTTTTTCGTGAAAGGCCAGGAAGGACCATAGATTGGAGCTCAGGCGAGCACTTGACATGACTGATTTGTAAATTTCTGTGAATAGATATAAATGATCTGATTTTCAAGGTGACTTTTGACTATGTTGTAGTCAGCTGGGAAGCAGCCCCATAGTATTGTACAATTCTCAGAAACTTTGCTCATAGAAGTTTTGTTTAGTGATAGATAGAGTGAGAGAGAGGGGGTGGGCTATTGACAAAGGTTTGTTCCTCAATCAAGCACCTGCCATGAAAATAGAATAGAGAAAGACTAACAACGTCTCTTCTGTGAGAAAGAAATATTATGGAGGAGAAAGTGCATCACCCATTAGATTTTGAAGTTGATTTTGCAATCTGTTAATCTTATGTTTTTGGTGTCTCATTCTATAGAAAGAGAAAGCTACAATCTATAACCTCGAAAACCAGATCATTTATACTCTTTACAGAAATTTTCAAATCAAATATTAATCTTTATTATTAACTAGATGTACTAACCAGATGTTTCTCAGGAGGGTTTTACTTGCAATTTGTTTGTTATTTTATTATTTTTATTTTTTACTCTACCGTTTGTTGCCAAAATATTGTTTTTGGTTACATGCAAAAGAAAGTAACTCTATATTGACGACTACAGTGTTGCATACTCTTTTTTTTTTTAAGACAGTGTCCATATGAAAATAATTTCGACAATATGCTACACCAAAAGAACTGACTAATGAGAATCAGGTATTGACAAAAATAAATAAAATGATAGAAAGCGATACTCGTCAATAAAATAGGGGACAATTACTTTATTATAAAGATAATGAGGATATTGAATGAAGATTCAATATTTCTCATTTATATTTGCTAATTTAAAAAGTGGGATAGTATTTTAAATAAATTTACTTTTTTTTATATATATGGCATAATCACATGGATACACCAATTCTCACCAGATCACCAAATTAAGCAATGATGAGCCTGGCCAGTACCAGATGGGTGACCATTTGATAATACTAGGTGTTGATTAGGGTAGTGGGACAACAATACTGTCAAAGGAAAAGTAAGGTGCACCCTTCTCTCCGCTAGTCTGTGGGAGACCCTTGGACAAGGCCGAAAACGCACTTCAGCTCCTGATTATGATAACGTGAGGTCATGGAATCCAGGTGACTGATACAATATGGAATAATTCTGTTCATGGTTTCATATCTTATTGTGCTGAGAGGAAGATTCTCTTGGTGATCAGGACAATCGCCCAGTATGGGCACTGCTTCGACAGAAAAGAAACTGTAACCTACTATGTGTACAACTGCAAAGAAATCTATGGCAATACATCAAACAATTTCAAGAAACAGCATAAATGAGGTTCTGAATGATGAGCAATAATGAATTCATGAATGCCTCGAAGGAGAGAAATAGATTGAGAGTGATAGCCGTTAATGCCTGTACCAGGTAGGACATCACTTGAACGAATGAATATATGCTGCACCTACTTGGCATTGCCCTGCAGTGACTTTGTTAGAAATTTATTATTTTGTTTGCTTAATTTTTATAACTAAGCCATTTTCTCCAAAATATTATTTTAGTTTAAAACAAAGGGAAGTAACTGTGTCAACTGATGAATACAGAATGATTTTTTTTTTTTAATATGGCCTTCATGTTAAAATAATTCCAACGTATTGAAAATATTTCATGGAAGAAATTAATCAAATTACAGTTTATTGTTCTAAACAACATGTTGTAATCATTCAATAAAAAAAATGAAGATGAACCAGAATCAAATATTGATTTTGTAGAAAAAAAAAAGTTGCTATTGACAAATTGACCAAAAACAAAAAAAAAACAATAAAGAGATTGGATTCACTTTATTGCATAGAATAACTGGAATATTCATCTCAGGATAGGTTCATAGTATTTCTTAAATTGAAAGCCATGTTTAATTTCAGAATAGTTTCCAATAGGAAACTATTCTGTACTTGTCCTGGAGATGAAGAGTGAGTAGCTGTTCTGTATAAGTCTCAGACTTTATAATTTTGCAGACAAAGAGCAAAAGATCTTTCTTTTGTTGATACAAAAAAATTATGTGCCGGAATGCTAAAAGATTGAATATTTTTATAGAGCATTTCTGGTTTCTGATTGATTACTAGCAGAATGTGGCTCATTTGATTAGTCAGTTCCTATCGCCAGTTTCTTTTTTTGTTTTTTTGTTTTTACACAGTGGTCACCACTTATCAAGGCCCGGAAGCCACTCAGGGATAAGGGTTATTGCAAGTACAGTGGGTTAGTGTGGAGATTTAATGAAGCGTTTACTTAAGGGGGCAGTTCATTAGGAATTTGTTAACGTTGGACTTGAAGACATCCAAGTTGTAGTCAGGTGGGAAGCAGGCAGATGGAACAGAGTTCCACAGGCGTGCAGGTCTAAGAAAGAAGCTTTGTTCATGGAATCTACGTTTTGATTTAGGCACAGATAAAGAGTGGGGAAAATTTTTCACAGTGGATTCAGCTAGACGGGTGTTTTTCGTGAAAGATTGGCAAGGGGGGACCAGAGATTGGAGTTCAGACGAGCACCTGCCATGGAAATAACGATAAAACAAGGATAGGCTCGCAACGTCTCTTCTGTGGGAGAGAGGTTGCAGGGAAGAGAAAAGGGCATCCCCCCACTAAGCCACGAAGTCTATTTTGTACTCTGTCAAGGCAGGATAGACTGTTTTTAGCAGTGTCTATAAGTAGAGCCTTCCAACTTTCAGTGATCATACCGTTTTATGAAAAAAATATTGCAACACATTGATACATATTGCAAATTATTAATACATCCTTGGTTCCTGTAATAGGTACAACAGGATTTAACACAAGAAATACTTCATATCAATCATACATATACTGCTCAAATCATTTTTGTTTTCTAAGCGGCACTAACCCAAATGAGAGTTTAACTAACTTCCTCCAAAAGAAGAAGTCTCATGGGAGTATGAAATTCACAAACTACTCAACAGTCGCATATATAAATCCATTAGGAAAGATGACAATGTTAGGTTTTTGCAATCCTTGCAGAAAGTTCCCCTACACGGTATTCCCAAATTGGTCACCCATCTGGTACTACCAGGCTCAGTGTTGCTTAACTTCAGTGATCTAGCAAGAACCTTTGTCAACATGATTATGCTGTATAATCATGTAAAATAGCATAAAATTGTACACGCATAAAATGTGAGCGAATTGTATGAAACTGCACAAAATAAATGGCTTACCAATGAATCGGAATATTCTCCGAATTATTTGTGGGATTCGACAGGCTCCGCATAAAATGCTGATTGACTTTTGGGGCTCAGTACCAAAGGCCCACATTCCAATTTCACTAATAAGGATCTGAAAAGAAAGAGAAAAAAAATAATACTTAAAAAGTTTTGCTCCACTCCCACACACACACGCATAAATAACAGCAATCGTTGCATGTGCATGTGCATGAAAACTTACAAAATCAACTTGAAACAGCAACATTTTATTAAACCTTTTTTCATGCATTTTTAGTCTTGAAAATGCTAAAAAATATTCTCTGTTTACTTGCCTCTCCACGAGGGCAGAGTTAGACACATGTTATTTTTTTGTTTTTTTTTTAATGTAGGGAAAATTCCGCTCCTCAAAAATAACACTCTGGACTGAGATAAAAATAAAAATTGCCTCAGTATAGAAGGATCTATATTTCATTGATGGAGAACAGAACAGACGAGATGAAGAATCAGAACAGACACTACATTTTTACTTCTATAGATAAAAAGCCTGATCAACAACAAGAAAATAATAGTCAAACATTTTTAGATAAGTATGTTTTCGTATTGCAATTTTGAGTGACTCATTAATAATTGCAGGATTAAGCTATTTTATATTGTAATAATATTAATATACAAGCTAAGTTATGTTAAGAATAAGAAATCCTACTAGAATTAAGTAGAATGGAATTTTCCATGAGAAGTCAAGGGGGAGTACATGTGTCAGTAATTACGTCACAGAAAGGAAGTTGCTAGTATGACATGGTGACTGGACAGATTATATTTTTTTCTTCTTAGAGTGCGAAAAATTTTGGCCCAAGATTTTCAGTTTTCAGAAAATAATTACCTCCCTTTTATTATGATTCAAACTCTCTGGTTTTGTTATTCGCAAAACTCAATTTTTGCTAATTGTCCTCTAAAACTATTTTCATTGAATATTAATTTTCTACCTTATTGCTTTTTGTAATTTTTGGACATGTTCATTACTGTGACATGACAATTAAGTAGATACCATTAATTTTACTTGAAATTCAATATTTCGATTTTCAAATTTCGCTATCATAAAGAAGAACCCATTTATTTATAGCAAAAGAAGACTAGGAGCCAAAAGATCAGGAATTTTGTACTCAGATTTAAACATTGACTTTCCATATCTAATTTAATTCTTTTAATGGTTAATTATGGCAAACTTCCCTGCAACCTCTATCTCACAGAAGAGATGTTGCGAGTTTATCTCTGATGTATCGTTATTTTCATGGAAAGTGTTCGACTGAGCTTCAGCCTATAGTCCCCCACCTCGCCAAACTTTCACAAGAAACACTCGTCTAGCTGAAAACACTATCAATAATTCCCCCCACTCTTTATCTGTGCCTAAACCTAAACGTAGATTACATGAGCAAAGCTTCTTTCTTAGAATTGCACGCCTATGGAATTGTCTTCCGTTTTTCTGCTTTCCGGCTGACTACAATATGGTTGTCTTCAAGTCTAATGTAAACAAGTTCTTGATGAGCCGTTCCATATAAGTTGACAAATTTACCGAATTTTCATTACTAACGATTACTATATTGTCCAATTTCTACTGTACACTCTTTAACCCTTACCCTTGAGTGGCCTCTTGGCCTTGATAATGTGGTGATGCCTGTGTAAAAAAAAAAAAAAAAAAAAAAAAAAGTAAATATTCTAGAGCTCATTTACGCTTATTCCTTTAGGAAACGCTTTGATATGTCCATTAAAATCGTGGACTATTTTTAATTGTTTACAGAAACATTCAAATAGCATTAAGGATGAACCTTGCAAATGAGCTTTGTTTTAAAAGAAATATAACTCTTTAGTTGTCTTGCAGCTTTCAATCAATTACAAGGAAAACATTTGAGAAAAATATTTTAAAAGATTTACTCGTGTAACATATGCTGTCATAACCCCAGTGTACATTTTCTGTTTTGCAAAAATAAATACGAACATTACAAATGTTCCACACTTCAAATACTTTTATTGTCATCGAAATTGGTGAAATCGCCCATTTTTTAATGAAATCAATTGATTGCCTGTTCTAGTCGGAGACCCACTTTGACACACCGGAGGGAAGCTTCACATGCTTCCCTACAGTGACTTAATTCATAGTACATTGTAGTTTACACTGGATTGTAGAGAACGTACTGTTGATTTTATAAAATTATTTTTATATAATGACTTGAATTAAAATTTAAGATGCAAAAGTCAAGTATCATGGTTCAATTATGCTCTAAACAGAAACATTCATTTCGAACGCGCCCTTGTCTTATCAAAGAACCTACTGTTGGTTTTATATGCCAGACCATTCTGCTGGTGTGGTGATAAAACTTCTTAAATACACTTATGATGTTAGGTTGTATACGGGTGTTAACTTTTGGTCAAAATTGGACTGTTTCTTTTTTTAATCATATTTTTTCATTTTTCATTATCGATACTTATCGAGGACATCTCAGAATTCATAGGGAACCCACGCATACACAAAGTGTCTTATATATATATATATATATATATATATATATATATATATATATATATATAACTTTTCAGCGGTACAAAACTTATATAGAGCTTAAAAAATAATATATGGAAAAATCCTAGAGGCCCCTTTCATCAACAAACACAGCAGGAGTTAATCGTTAGTTTAACACAGAAATACAAAAACGAATTAGATTATTACGAAAGAGCAAATCCTCAGGGATATACGAGAAAAAAATAAAAAAATAAGAGAACGAATGGGAATTCATGTAAAATAATATGTATACAATTATATAAAATGTATTCACAAAAAAGATGGAGGGAGTATGGGAATGATTAAAATATATCCCTGAGCAATGATGTAATAAATTCCTTCTGTCGATAGAGAGAGGGCCTACATGAAATAATCAAGACTGACTCCAAAATCTTTAAATGATTTGGAGTCAGCTCGGTGTAAGATTCTAAAACAATTCATTTTATTTGCATTATTTTACACAAATTCCCATTTGTTTCTGGTTTTTTTCTCATATATACCTAAGTATTTGCTTTTTTGTGATAATTTTATTCGTTTTTGTATTTCTGTGTTATACCAACAATAAACTCCTGATGAGTTGGTGAAAGGGGTCCCTAAGTTTTTTCCATGTATTATTTTTAAAGCACTATATATATATATATATATATATATAAATGGACTCTCCCGTCGATTTCGACGTATGAGGTTCTGCCACAATAACTAAGTTGCTTGGAAATTCACACAGATGATTTGTTTATAATGGTGAAGGCTATGTGTAGAACCATCCACACTTTTTGGTATTACTGCTAGCCTCCGTCGGTGCAGATAACTGCCACAGGACAGAGTATACAGGTTTTTACATCAGCGTTTCCTATATATATATATATATATATATATATATATATATATATATATATATATATATATATATACTTTTATTGCCTTTTATTACCTCATTATTGTCAATAAAAGTTGTCCATTTATTTACTGCTTAATGAATGATAATCATTCGCTAATTCCAAATCTGATTGAAATCATAGATGAATTTAACAATGTTAAAAATCTTTTCACAATATCTTTTCTGTATTGCAATGGCTTTTTCTGTCCACGCAGAAACAAGCATTCCCTTGCGAATTCTTTCTTGATCTACAAACACTGAAAACCGTCCAGTCAATTCAAAATTAATTGGCAATAGAGTTAACTTAGGCTGGAACTAACTGAAGATTTGTCCAATCTTGAGTTCTGATATTGGAAATAAGCCAAATTGAGAGTTTCGTAGTGACAGGAAAGAGGCTGGAAAACGACCATACAGTATACTAGACTACATCCTCGGTCAAAACTTATGAAGCAAATATTATGCTTTACAAGTGTTCGCACTAGTATTCATCTATAAAATAAAAAGTGAACATATGTATGTCCAATCGTGACTTACGTTAATATAGATTTTGCACTGAAAAATGATGTCATGTCTAAAGTCCTAGCAAGTAAGCTCTGTCGGACAGCCAGACTAAAAGATTTTTTACAAAAGTTTTACAGATTTTTAGCTACTATTAACATGATTAGGTTATATCTAATTTTTTTCTTTTTATAAAAGTCGAACTTTCCTCAAATTTCAGGAATTATTTTTTAAAATATAATAAAAATAAGCATTTCATTTTTTTTTAATTATTTCTCCTCAATCTTAAAACCATGACTTTTATGTTACAACAAACTAATAAAACATGTTTACACTTTTTGCTAATAAAGTGGACGTTAATTTTATTCAATATCGTTTTCATTTTAAGAACAAACCGTAATATTCTACAAACATATAAGCATAAGTGTGGCTACATATGCAAGTGTCAAAATGCATGCTTATAGCAAGTTAGCTACACAGGTGTTTGTTTCTTTCTACTAAATTTACCAGGCTAACTGTTAGACTGACGAATTTCTTCAATGGAATGAAACACTTGTCACAAGTGTATATTTTATACTACTGCAAAGCTTTAGAACTTTCAGTTATTATTAGTAGTATATGTTATGAGGAGGTTAAAACATGGAATAAGATCGCAAGCAAAATGGAAAATCCGAGATGTAAGTTTCTTTTCTTTTTCAATAAAGCTTATTTACACTAAATAAATAAAATTCCTATTTCAATCACTGTATTTGTCTGGTAATTTTTTTCTCTTATTTGCACATGTTCATATGGAAAATAATTCCTTGCCTTTAGGAAAACAAAATAGTCGATTTTTGCAATTTCCCTTTGCAATTTGATACAACGGAAAAAAATCCGGTTGTGTCTTCAGACTTTACTCCGTGACATCAGCAGCTTTCGTGACTTTAGTGCAAAGACCATCTTTACGTATGTCACTGTATGCACTTCAAGGTATTAGAAGACAGACAGACAGAGACAGAACCAAAAAAGGGTGTCACTTTAGTTAATTTCGCAATGAAATTAATTTTGTGTTCTTTTTCTTATTAATTAGTTTTGTGTTCTTTTTCTTATTAATTAGTTTTGTTTTCTTATTAATTAGTTCGTTTTTTTTCTTATTAATTAATTTTGTCTTCTTTTCTTATCGATTAGTTTTGTCTTTTTCCTTAGTGATTAGTTTTTTGTTTTCTTTATTAATTTGTTTTGTCTTGTTCTTAATTAGTTTTGTTTTTTATTGGCTTATCTTCTTTTCCCTTATTGATTATTTTTGTCTTCTTTTTCTCATCGATTAGTTTTGTCTTGCTTTTTATTTAGTCATTTTTCTTCTTTTTTTTCTGAATTAGTTTTTTTTTCTTTTTCTTATTAATTAGTGTTGTTTTCTTTTCTCATCGATTAGTTTTGTCTTTTTTCTTATTGATTAGTTCTGTCTTCTTTTTCTTATTTAATGGTTTTGACTCTTTCTCAATTGTTTGTTGTCTTTATATTGTTATCGATTAGTTTTGTCATCTTTTTCTCATCGATTCGTTTTGTCTTCTTATTGCTTAGTCTTGTCTTATCGATTAGTTTCGTCAACTTTTTCTCATTGATTAGTTTCGTTTCAGTGATTTCAAGTAATGAATGAGACTTAAATTACAAAGCAATTGCCATGCTCAAAGCTATGATAAAATCATAGAATTACATCAGTAATTTAAGTTTTCATATATAAATTATAATCATCATTTCTGATGACCTAAAGATAAAAAAAATATTGTTGACTTTTTATTTAGAATAGAGGATTTCTTTCTCAATTCATTTCAGATAGCAAGGGTGGTCTCACGTGGTATTGTTTTCTTGCTTTCCCTCAACATTTGAAATAGTTTCATCTGGTTGCATCGACAGACAGATAGAGAGAGACACCACATTTTAGTAAAAGAATTTTTTTATTTTCAGACCAAAAGAAAATAGTATATGATAATGTACATCAAAGAATGATGTGTCTGAAAGACTACAGATTTTTTTCTTTTCATATTTTGAAAGTAGTTTTTATTTATTTATTGATTCCACGTATTGATTTTTATTATTGTTTACAAGTGTAGTAATTGTAAAAATAGATTTTAATGAACTTGATATATCTAAAGACTTCGACAGGGTAAATCATATGGTATTATTTGACGAATACATAACAAATCTTTTATAAATGAGAAAAAATCCAGGTTGTTCTCGATAGCCGTGCATCAAAAGACAACATGATGTAAATGTAAGTGTGCCTCAGGAGTCGATCCTTGGATTTTTATTATTCCTCATATTCATAAATGACTGCCCTGATAAAATTGTCACCGAGATGGGTATATTTGCTGATAACACCACACTCTATAACAGACATGAGAGGAAAATGAATAAACATACATCTAAGGAAATGGCTTAAACCTTAGAGAAAAACCTTCAGCATGTAGTAAAATGAGGACACAAATGGATGATGGTATTCAATGATGCCAAAACTCAGCTTCTTTCCTTTAATAATTACAAGAAACACTCTGAACCACTAATAGCGATAGCTAACGTAACACTACTTGAAAGCTTTTTGTATAAACTCCTTGGCTTAACATTCACAGGAAACATGAATTGCAACAAGTACATCAAGGATATTGCCAAAGCTGCAAAGAAGCTGGGCTCCCTCTACTATTCTAGAAAGTTGCTTACACCTGAGAGTATCCTGTACTTTTACAAGGCCATTATTTGCCCATGGATGGAGTATGGTTGTCATGCTTCATCCTGATGCATCTGCTACTAGTCTCTCACTCCTGGACAGGGTTCAATTAAAAGAGTCGGTAACCTAATAGGTCCTGCACTGTCAACAAAACTCCAACTTCTGACTCATCGATGAAATATTGCATCACTGTGGCTATTTTACAAACACTTTAAAGGAATGTGCTCAGACAAACTCCAAGCCCTTATACCCTCTCAATGTAAATACCTCTGACTAACTAACAAGCACCAAAATCACACCCCTACACTATAGAGATCCTTAGATGTCGAACAGCCTTCTGCTCAAATAGTTTCTTCCCTCAAACTGCCAGACTTTGGAATTTCCTCTTGGGTCTTTGCTTCCCTGACTGTACTGACATGCAAAAGTTCAAGTGTAATGTGAATGGACATCTTGCTGCTAAACTCCCTACATAGTGTCCCCCCCAATTATGTCCCAGATAGTAGCCCCCTACATCAAAGTGGCACTGTGCCTTGTTTGTGGTGAAAATACAATAAAAAAACACATCATCTTGCTGCTCAACTCCCTACATAGTGTCGCTGAAAATTTTGTCCCAAATAGTAATCCTTTATATCCAAGTGAGACTGTGTCTTCTTTGGGTTGAATTAGCAGTAAAAAAAAAAAAAAAAAAATATATATATATATATATATATATATATATATATATATATATATATATATATAACTACTTCATTTACTCACATAAGCCTGAAGAATCCTAGAGTGGATGAAACGCGGAATATTCAGTGTAGCTTAATCGCCACATATATTTTATAAATTACTATATATATATGTGTGCAGTGTCCAGTTCTTGAAAGGAGAAATAGAAAGCGGGTAGAAATGTGCTGAGTTGTTTGAAAAAGTTAATTCAGAATGGCGGGGGGGGGGCAGTAGATAAAGAAAGAGTAGTGAGAACATTGAGATGTTGGAAGAGTAAGTGTGTGTGTGTGTGTGTGTGTGTGTGTGTGTGTGTGTGTGAGAGAGAGAGAGACAGAGAGAGAGAGAGAGAGAGATAGTAGTAATAGTAGTATGAAGAGAGTGAGAGGAGAATTATATATGATGACAACCTCCTGTTTAAGACAATGGCTTTCTACATCATCTGGTGCACTGCAGAATCCGCTGTGGTTACACAGTTCGAAGCTGGAATTGGCTCTCCAGATGCAGGCCTGGGCAGGTGATAAAGAGACCCAGGTCTGCTCAACTACCAACCCCCCTCCCATTGCAGACAAAGTCTGACGGTAAGGCAAACCAATACAGTCGGAGTCAGCACAGCTGCAGAAGTTGCCGGAAAGGTGTTGCAGTGCTTCACCATCTGCCTCTCGAGACTCTAAGGCAAATTTTTTGGTGGGGGTTTACTCCTTTAGCCTTTGTCTTTACTAAGGCATCCACAAAGCAGTTGAACTATTTGCCCATAGCTGGTGAAAATTTGAAAATTTTGATGACAATAACGGATATCCTCATTGTAGTTATGGTTGTGTCAAAATGAAAGCGAGATTCTTAAATGATTCTTCTTAGAAAGAGTGTGGCGAAAGAAACGCAAATTCCGTAACGATGAAAATTTAGTAAATATTTCTAATTTTGACAAAAATAACGGAGATCCTCACTGGAAATATTTTCTAAGTTTTCACTGTTATGGAATTCGGGTTTTTTCGTCCGACTCTTTTTAAGGATAATCATTTAAGGATTTCGTTTTCATTTCGATATAATCATAAGTACAATGAGGAGAATTATATAGATAGAAAGAAACATGAGGAAAATAGAAAGAAAGAAACAGAGAGAAAGAAAGAGAGAAGAGTCAAAGAGAGGGTGAAAAAAGAGACGAATAAGGAAAACGAGAGGCAGAGGGAAGGAGAAAGAAAGAGAGAGGAGAATTGGAAGAATAAAGAAAGGAGAGGGAGAGGAGTAGGATTAGAGAGATTAGGAAGATGAGCGAGAAGAATTAGGAAGACGAGAGAAAGAGAGAAGAATTATGAAGACGAGAGTGAAGAATTAAGAATATGAGAGGGAAAGAGAAAGAGAGAGGGATGAAGAAAACGAGAGAAGAATTCAGAAGATAAAAAGGGAAAAAGAACTAAGAATAGAGAAAAGAGAGAAATAGAAATTGAAAAAGTGAAAAAAGTAGGAAAAAGAAAGGCGAAAGAGATGGAGAGAATTAAAAAGAAGAAAGAGAGATGAAGTAGACAGACAAAAGAAAGAAGGAAATTAAGGCAAGAGAGAAAGAAAGAGAGAGAAAGAGAAATACAAATTTAGAATCAGAGTAAACCTAATTGTAATCTCTGAACGTATATACCATACACTGGACAAAGCAGTAGCCCTAGATATATCTAAGGCTTTTAACAGGGTATGGCACGATGGTCTTCTCAGGAAAATCAAATCATTTGGTATCACTTAACATAATTAAATCCTTCTTAAATAAAAGAAGAATCCAGGTTGTCCTTGATGATCCTACATCTAAACAATATGATATAAATGCGGGTGTGCCTTAGATGTCAATCCTGGAACCTTTATTATTCCTGATATTCCTAAATTACCTCCTTCATCAAATTGTCTGTGAGATGGGCATATTTGCTGACGACACCACGCTCTATAACAAACACATAGGGAAAACGGATGAACACATATTTAAAACATTAGCGGAAACTCTAAAGGAAGACTTTGAGTCTGTAGTGGAATGGGGACAAAAATGGATGGTCACATTTAATGCTGCCAAGACTAAGCTGGTTTCCTTTAATAATTACAAGAAACCTTCTCAACCACTAATAACTATGGCTAATGATACATTACTTGAAAGTACTTTGTTCAAATCCCTCAGCTTAACATTACTAGGGAACATGAGTTGGAACAGGTACACCAAAAGCATTGCCAGGGCTGCTGGGGAAGTTATTTACGCCTGAAAGTATCCTGTACCTCTACAAGACCACCATTTGCCCATGTATGGAGTATTGTTGTCACATTTGGGCTAGTGCATCTGCTACTAGTCTCTTACTCCTGGACAGGGTTCAAAAGAGAGCCGCCAATCTAATTGGTCCTGAACTGTCAATTAAGCTTCAGCCTCTGTTCCATCGAAAAAAATGTTGCATCCTTCTGCCTGTTTTACAAGTATTTTAAGGGTGGATGTTCTGACGAACTACAAGTCCTTGTACCCCCTCAATGTAAATAGTCCCAACAAATCCCACAAGCAGCAAAATCCCACTCCTACACAGTAGATCCCCAAATGCCAGAAAGCCTCTATAGTTTCTTCCCTCGAACTACTAGACTTTGGGATTCCCTTCTGGGTTCCTGTTTCCGACTGTTCTGACATGCAGAAGTTCAAGTATAATGCAAACAGTCATCTTGCTGCTAAACTCCCTACATAGTGTCCCCCAATTATGTCCCAGATAGTAGCCCCCTACATCAAAGTGGCACTGTGCCTTGTTTGTGGTGAAAATACAATTTTTAAAAAATATATACTCTAGTAATGTTTCTATATAAACATTTGAATATATATTTTTTCTTAATTCATACATGTGATTACTAAGAGAAATAGAAAGCAGAGAGAGAGAGAGAGAGAGAGAGAGAGAGAGAGAGAATAGATAAGCAGAAAATGAAAAGACAAACACAAAAAGAAATAATACGGAAAGAACTGAAAAGAAAAAAAGATATAAAAGAGAAGCGTGGATGGCGGTAGGGAGGTGGGGCTGAGCAAAAAATATAAAAGAAAAAAATTTTAAGATACAAAAACAAAAACGAAAAAATAGAGCCAAAATAGAGAAATGTTTTCTTGTATGTGTATGTGTGTGCGCGTGTGTGTGTGCGTGTGTGTGTGCGCACGCGCATACAAATCAATGCAATTATTAAAAATGTCAATATGTTTCAGCTGCACAGCTAGAATCAATACACCTCCCTCCTATTTTTTATGAACACTAATAGCATTTAGCTCAGAGATCAGTGAACTGCAGAGCCAAGAAAAATACGAACAAACTCCAAATCCCTCTGTACAAATAATTCCTTTAAAGAAACCCTTAAAACTGCTGCTATCCCCACATATGAAAGCAAAATAAGTGCATAATAAATAAAACTTCTTTTTGCAAATATGTATGATCATAAAGCAAATTATTCATAGAGAGCATGTTTTTTGGTTATAGTCAAGATTGTCTGCTCGTTTTGGCTTCCTGTTTCTACTCTACAGATGGGACGACAGTTACAAGCAAGATATGGTCCTTTCTGATTAATGATTATTATCTTGTTAGATAACACGAAAGCCCTTCCCCCACCATGTTAAGAATGACTCTCTTCTCTGCTTAACCATTTCTAATTATCCAGCCAAATAGACAACAGAAACCGGAAGTCACAAAGAACAGACAATCTTGACTATAACCTGTTTTTCTTTTAAGTTACCGTTGCTGATGGAGATGAGTCAAATCTTATTCTTCTGATTCATTAACGTCTTCAATTGTAAATATAAATGTAAGTGTCAATACAGAACCTACCACAAATGGCGGAACGCAGACGCTCAAAGAATAGATGGCTTCATCTGAAACTTCAGCCTGAAATGCAAAGTCCAAGAAGGGGCTTTCCTTGGCCGAATGGGAGAGTTCAGGATCCAAGCAGGAAAAGTTGTTGCGTCGCATAGGAAAAACATTAGTCCACCTGGAAAAAAAAAAAGAAAGAAATTTATTATTATTATTTATATTAATTTTTATATTAAAGAATAAGAAATATCAAAGTTAAATATATATTATTAGACTCATAGAATGGGAATTCTAACAGCCAAACACTTCCTCAGATGAAGTACCATTGCCACATCTAGGAAGGTGCTGCTCATAGCACCGTTTTATGCTTTGAAAATGTACAAAGCTGACTTCAAAATCTAGTGGGCCATATCCTTTTATCTTCCCTACTATTTTGTTCTCACATAAGTAATGTTGCTAGTCTCTCCCTTCTCAATTGTCATTTTCATTGCAAGTGCTCAACTGAGCTTCATTGTTTCCCCTTAAAAAAGTATGCACGTAGTAATTATTAATTAATAAACAATATTTAAATAAAATAAAAAAGTAATACGTCCTAAAATGTGGGCGAAAAAATGTAAACAAAGAGCAAATAACTCCTTTCTTATAATAAAAACACTCAGGGAGCGAAAAAAGAAAGAAATTAGTATGGAATCGGTAATAAAAAAAAAATAAAATTCAACAATCTTATATATATATATATATATATATATATATATATATATATATATATATATATATATATACATATATATATATACATATATACATATATATATATATACATATATATATATATATATACATATATATATATACATATATATATATATATATATACATATATATATATATATATATACATATATATATATATATATATACATATATATATATATATATACATATATATATATATATATATACATATATATATATATATATATACATATATATATATATACATATATATATATATATATATACATATATATATATATATATACATATATATATATATATATATACATATATATATATATATACATATATATATATATACATATATATATATATATATACATATATATATATATATATATACATATATATATATATATATATATACATATATATATATATACATATATATATATATACATATATATATATATATATATACATATATATATATATACATATATATATATATATACATATATATATATATATACATATATATATATATATACATATATATATATACATATATATATATACATATATATATATACATATATATATATACATATATATATATACATATATATATATATATATATATATATATATATATATATATATACATATATATATATATATATATATATATATATATATATATATATATATATATATATATATATATATATATATATACATTTGTACTTGCATTCTTGGACAGGACAAAACTATTGCATGTTTCTAAATTAAAAAAAATATATTCTGCAATAATTTTTACAAAACAACTTCAATTATAAGCGTAAGATAAAACTCAGAACTTCATAAGTGCACAGAAATTTCAACCTGACATATCAAAGATTGTCGATAACAAGAGTTGTGAAGCCTTGGGACAAAATATGAAAGTGTTTGAATGCATGTTCATTTTTAACTATTGTAATTTATGTGCATTGGATTTGCTGCTGTTAACATTCTGGTATAACTGAACCATTAACTTAAATTTTTGTGATATTCAAATAAAAAACACATTCATATTTAATGTTAATTTCCTTCATTAATCTCTTTTTGTTGTTAAACTACATTTTACTTGCACAGAACCAAACTATTGCAGTTTTCTAAATTAAAAGAAAAATATTGTGCAATAATTTTTACTAAACGACTTCAGTTATAATTGTAGGAATGTAGGTTTTTATCACAGCACAAACTGACTCCTGTAGCTCTCATGGAACTCTGAGTTTGACATGCTTCATTTTTTTTTTTTTTTACACGGTGGTCACCACTTATCAAGGCCCGGAAGCCACTCAGGGATAAGGGTTATTGCAAGTGCATTACGTTAGTGTGGAGATTTGATGAAGTGTTTACTTAAGGGGGTGGTTCATTAGGAATTTGTTAACGTTGGACTTGAAGACATCCAAGTTGTAGTCAGGTGGGAAGCAGGCATACGGAACAGAGTTCCACAGGCGTGCAGTTCTAAGAAAGAAGCTTTGTTTATGGAATCCACGTTTTGATTTAGGCACAGATAAAGAGTGGGGAAAATTTTTCACAGTGGATTCAGCTAGACGGGTGTTTTTCGGGAAAGACTGGCGAGGGGGGACCAGAGATTGGAGTTCAGACGAGCACCTACCATGGAAATAACGATAAAACAAGGATAGGCTCGCAACGTCTCTTCTGTGGGAGAGAGGTTGCAGGGTAGAGAAAAGGTCATCCCCCACTAAGCCACAAAGTCTATTTTGTACTCTGTCAAGGCAGGATAGGCTGTTTTTAGCAGCTCCTGCCCAGATATG